>NW_028255598.1:0-93450 GCF_964263255.1 Lissotriton vulgaris | reverse complement strand
TGCATCTCTCCCTTTCTCTTGGTCTCCCACTCTCTCACAGACTCTCTCTCTCCCTCTCTTTCCATCTCTCCCTTTCTCTTTGTCTCTCTCTTTCTCGTGTGTTCACTGGCTGGCATTCTAACGGCACATCTAAATGCAGTGCCTACTCGGTACTAATTACTGAGCCTACTATGCTTAACTTAAAGACAGGAATGCCACAGAAGCATTCCTAGCCTGTCACTAAGCATTATCCTTACCACCTCTTCCCTATCTTCCCCAGAAGATTGGTTACTCATTTAAAAATAATGTTAAGAGAAATTTTTAATTGTAGCTTGTTTTTTTGTGCTGAAAAGAAGCATTGAGTTTGTTGCTGCAGGGGCCACATCCATATGTAGCCCGCCGTAGAGGGCTATACCGGCTATTAAAGGCCCTCTCCAGCGTTAAAGGCCCGAGCCGATGGCGAGGGCCTTTAACAAGGGAGAGGGACTTTAATAGCGGTATAGCCCATCTGCGAAGGGCTATAAGGCTATTAGAACATTCTGTCACTAGAAGACATAATGTTCTAACAAAAAAAACAAAGCCTTTTGGAAGCGTGAGGGGATTGGAATCCCCTCAGGCTCCCTGAAGCCTTTGTTCTCAGCCAGAGCTGTGAACAAAGAAACATTGGAATGTTGGCGCTCCAGGCTTATACAAGCCATTATAAGCCCGGAGCACTCCATTGTTTTCAATGGAGCTCCCAACATTCCAATGTTCTAATTCAAATTAATTTTTATTTTTTTACAGAGTTTTATATAGCGCCAACTTTAATTCAATCTTTTAACCCCTTCGCTGCTCATGACGAGTTCAGCTCGTCATGCAGTACACTGGTCGTGTGCTCATGACGAGCTGAGCTCGTCATGAACAATGGGAATGCTGGAGTAACAGCACTGCAGGGGAATTCCTTTAGCACTGTTAATGGACACACGCCTGGTGGTACATCAATAGCTGGAGCGGAATGTGGCCCGAGTAGATACTCGTGGCTGAGACTAATCCATGCAGTCCATACATCACTTTTTTATTTACTTCGGCATGACACCCTAAGTGGGACAGGTATGCCCAGACGAAGGTACTGGGCACACTGTACAGTTGGAACCAAGCTGAAGAGGTCTAATAAGGGCGAAATCGGTCTTCGGATGCTTGTGCTCTGGTTCAGGGAGGACACAACTTGCAGTTCGGGCTGGACTGCTCCTATAGAAGCATGGCCAAGACTGATTTGTATATGGCTGGGTCCAAACTGAGGTGGCATGGCCTGCAAACTAATAATGGACTAGGATGCGGCCCATGTAATTATCAGTACTGAGCCTAATTCATCACTTTTTGCACTTTTTGAATACTTTGTTTTTCTGACCATCAGTATTTAACACAGGAATAGTTTGTTTTAAAAGTTGAATGTGAAGTTTTTTAAGGTGAATATCCAGAACTTGTTTGACATTTGGTGCATTACTTGACTGCCATACACTTCTGCTTACAACCAACCCACAGCCCTTAGAGACTATTTTGAATGAAATGCCAATGGGTCTGGCTTATTTGTGACTTTGTGTGTGGCAATGTATGTATGGATGTATGTATATAATATGTATTAAGTGCATCAAACACCCCACATGTATCCTGGCACTGAAATACGTAATTTAGAGGACCGATTTTAATCAGAGAATCAGAGGGAGTGGGCAGTAATCAGAAAACAGAGTCAGATTCTAGGAAACAACCATGTGCTAATCCTTTTTCTGAACAACATCAGGCAGTTACACTCTCTGATACCAGGTGACAGCTCGTTCCATAGCTTTGCCACAGCAATGCTGAAATCACATCCACCCAGTAGGAAATTTCACAAAACCGGCTGAGGAGGAGCGGAGATGTCGAGTGGGAATGTACCAGAGTAATTTTTCCCAGAGGAGTTTTGGTCCCAAGCCATGCAAGGCCTTAAACACTATAAACAGGGACTTAAACTGTACTCTTTGCAACACTGGCAGCCAGTATAGCTCGGCCAAGCATTTTAATGCAGAAGAATCTCGCGGTTTAGCCAAAGTTAATCTTGCCATCATATTTTGAACCCGTTGCAAATGTTGGATCAAATATTTAGCGGAATTCAGCTACAGGGCGTCTTAAAATTGCACCCTGCACTACTAATGCTCTGGCTGAGACAGGCAATAATGGAAGAATCTTTCTCAAAGCTCTAATCAGCCCAAAACAGCACCCTGCCGTTTTGTTCACTTGTGCCTCTAGGGTCAGATTAGCACTGAATAGAACTCCCAAATTGCAGACCGTATTGGCTGGGACCAAAGGGGAGGAGGTACCTAGTGGCCAGAAATTATGGTGGAGAGGTAGAGGCACCTTTCCTACTGCGCAGTGCACTATTTCGGTTTTCTCAGAGTTTAATTGTAAGAAATTCAACCGTAGCCATTGCGCAGTATCACGCATACAAGCATGAAAATCCTCCAACACAGAAGGTTGGGTGCCATCCAAAGATAAAATGATCTGAGTATCATCCGCATAATTTATCAGTTTCACCTTATGAGCCTGAATTATGTAAATCAGAGGGCTGAGATATACATTAAACATAATCTGGCTAATAGCAGACCCATGTGGGACACTATGGGCAATATTAATAAAGGTTGATTGAAACGGTGGAAGGGCCACCGCCTGGCTCCTGCCGGAAAGATAAGAGCGAAACCTGGCCAAAGCGGTACCTGCCATTCCGGCCTCCTTGAGGCGGGTCAGCAAAATACTGTGGTTGACCGTGTCAAAGATAGCAGACAATTCAAGCAATATTAATCGTGCAGATTGTCCCTTGTCTGCCAACAACCGAAGGTCGTCCATCACGGTCACCAAAGCAGACTCCGTACCGTGCTCTGGACGAAAGCCAAATTGGACGTCCGCCAACTTATTGTTACTCTCCAGAAACACAGACAGATATCTGCTGACCCAGCATTCAAGGATCTTCACGGGGTAAGGTAGGAGAGACATTGATAGGTAGCTTTCGGGGCGTGCTGGATCGAGAGAAGTCTTTTTCGGGAGCGGAGTAACCACCACCTGTTTCCAGCTAGATGGCACCTCCCCACTGGAGAGTGAGTAGTTACAGATCTGTCTAAGACTAGGGAACAGATCTGCAGCATATTCCTTTTAGATTTCATGAGGAAGAGGGTCCAGTGAGAGTGAATAATCGAATGAGTTAATGCAAGAATGGTTGAATGACTGGGTGACTGGATGCATGAGTGCAAGAATACTTGACTGATTGCATGTATTTTGAGTAACCTGAAGGCATAAAATCACCAGCCGATGTAGAGTTACACTCAGTTGTAAGCAAGACCTTTTTTTGCTTTGCCACTTTTTAAAATGTTTTTTGTCATCTTTGTGAGTATAATCTGTCTTCAGTAATTCAAAGTCACGAGTACTTGCACTAATAATTTTCCCAATGATATGCATTCAACTTAAACATGTTTGAGCCGGGTCTGGTGGCTCAGTGGACTAAAGCAGACACTGCAGGGGCCTGTGTTTGACTCCATGGTCACAGGTTCAAATCCCGGCAGGTCCACTCAGCATTTCATCCATCTGAGGTCGATAAAATGAGTACCATTGAGCTGAGAAACAATAAACATCTGTTATTCAGCGCCAGGACACCTTTGGGTAATCGTGCGCTTTACAAATACACCTGTTATGTTAAATCTTCCTGCTAGACGACAGTTCTACAGTATGCAAAAGATATCTTTTTAATTTACCATTTATATTGTAAGTAAATGACAGCCACAGTTAGGCAGCAGGATATTTTTTCTTCTTTTTGTTTTTTATTCATATTTTTGCAATAAAAAAAATACCGATTGCATCAACTTGTCAAAGCTAGGCTCATTGACTTTGCAAGTGCTTGTTAGGAACTGAGTCTACTCTTTCATCATTAGACTTCGACCCTGAGCAAGGGGGAGACACATAAGTAAAACAGGAAGAAGGAGGAGGACAGAGAAAAATAGGAAAAAATTAACAAAAAGAGAAAGGAGTGGTGAAAATGAACCTGTAAAAGCGAGATGAAGAATAAGGAAGTGAAGGTGGGTGGATGAAAGAGGCATGAAATGGAAGAACGACTAGGCAGCCTTGATATTCAGCAACACCGACTTTCAGCAGCACCATAATGGGATCCTAAGAAAACATTTGAGTCCCTGCACCTACAATTGCTTTACAAATTAAGCACTTCGGGCTTCTGCATATTAAAGTGCTTGTTTTATTTAATAAGAGCGGTACTAATGTTTTGGTCATTCTCTTGCCCGTTCAAAGTGAGTGTTTCTATAAATAAATAGAAATAAATTTAGGGGCCGATTCACACAACTAACTTAGGACAAAATCCTAAACTTACTACTTTTGGTATTCACAGAAGTTAGGATGTTGTCTTACGTCTGTCTTAAGACAAACTTAAGACAAAATCCTAACTTCTGTGAATACCAAAAGTAGTAAGTTTAGGATTTTGTCTCAAGTTAGTTTTGTGAATCGGGCCCATGGTCTTGAAAATGGAATGAGAAAGATTTTTGTCACAGTATTGGAAAGACGTTGCTTTCACCCCGCCTACTCCCCTTTCCCCTACCATCTCCCTCTGTATAGGTAAAGAACAGTGAAAGCATCTCCTGGGAAACTGCACCAGAGAAGGTGCACACAGCCGCTGGACATCAGAATTCTAAATAGGTGGATAAGACAGTACATTTTAAAAGACGCACCTATGGAATTTTCTTTAGCACCTAATTTCAGAATTTGACCTTTCCTACTTCTCAGTTTAATTAGCAAAGCAGAAAAATACATTGACTCTCAGGTCAGAAAAGAGCACTTTATTTTCCTTCTCCAGGTGCAGAAGAGATCTTGCATTTCTGGAAACAAAGAGATTCTCTATCAGAACTATGGGGCATATTACCAAGCCTGGCGAAATGACATTATCGCCGCTAAAAGCTGTCGCTAACTGATGTTAGCGACAGGTTTGAGGCGATAGTGAGCGGTTTGGGGCCTGCTTTGCATGTTAGCGATATTTATCGCTAATGACATGCAAAGTGGGCGTACCCAAACTTTTAGCGACTGAAAACAGTCGCTAACATCGCTATCGCCTATTAGCAAGGCAGGCGTTGCGATGGAAATATTCGCGCTAAGCGCGAATATCTCCAAAAACTAATGCCTGCTCAGACCAGTTCTTAGCCATTATATCCAATGGGAGGTGGATATAATGGCTAAGACCCTGTTAGCCATAATGCGTGAATATCGCGGTATTCTCAGCGATATTCACGGATTTCGCCGCTATCGCCGGAAATTTTATCGCTTTTGAGATAAACGTTGCTAATAGCACGTTATCTCAGCGATAAAATCCGGCGATGCTTGGCGATAGAAAAATTGTCGCTAAGGCTTAGCGATAATTTTCGCTAGTTGTTGGTAATATGCCCCGTTGCATTCCTAAATCATAACATAACACCATTTGCAACGTGGACTTCCTGTTGCCATTTAGAAAACAACCGTAGCCTATTCTTTAATGACATTACACCAATGACAATAAGTATACATGGTCAGAAAAGTCATATTCTTCCTTCTTCTGCAGAATCTTTTTTTTGATAGAACTTCTTTATAGAAGTTTTAGATAAACAATTCACAACCATAACTGTAAGACATCCATGTTTTACTGTCATCAACACCAACAAGAAAGCAGAGGTTAATTTGTAAAAAAATAAAAAAAATTGTGCTGGGGCTCTCATCAGGAGGCAGCTTGCAACGGCCCATTTCTACTGTTAGAGCCGCCTAAAACAAAACTAACTATTAACTAGTGGGGAGAGAGAGGGTGTGGCATAATGGCCAGAGCTGCTGACTTCGGACCTGGGGAACCAGGTTCGAGTCTCGGCTTCAGCTCAACGTTCATTGATTCAGGGCCAATCACTTAGGGCAGATTTTCAAGCTCCTTGCGCTGCCAGTACGTCACCTTTTGTGACGTACTGGCAGCGCATTTCACTGCCCCATATTTACAAGGACAGGAAAAGCCATATTTAGTTTTAGGGCTCAAGGCGGGGGACTGGGTATTTTTAGCGGTGGGATGCCGGATTTAGGGCTCAGGGATGAGGGCGAGGTAGTTTTCATGGTGGAGGCTGGAGTATTTCTAGGGCAGGAGGTCGGCTTTAGAGCTGAGGGCAGTGCTGGGGTATGGATTTTAGGGCACAGGGCAGGGGGCTGAGGTATTTTAGATCTGCGAGGCTGGTTTTAGGTTTCAGGGCTGGGTGGGATGGTTTTCAGGGCTGGGTGAGAGGGGAGGGGTGTTGCATAGGGCTTTAGGCGTGGGAGGGGCTGTGTAGGGTGTCATCGGTTTAAGAGCGGGTTCGTGACCACGCATGGCCTTTATCACCTATATTTCTTTACCAATCATGCCTTTAAAATGACATTTGTAGTAAAGCATATGCATGGTATGGACATGAGTGGAAAAAGTAACGTGTGGTAATGGAACTGCGTTGTAACAACTGCGTAGTGAATGCATGCCTGGTAATCGCATGCGCGATTCCATCATACAACCACCTCTCACCAATGTGAGCTCTGAAAATTTTGATGCAATTAAGAAGTTAGGAAAAATCTGATTGCAGAATCGTTAAGGTACATGATGTAGAGTAAACTGATGAATGTATTTTTAATCTTTTTTTTGCGGAAAGAATTGTGGCAGACAGAGATATTCAAAGGGAATATATTTCACATCTGGTAGCTAGAGGAGAGTGAGCAAGTGTTTCGAAATGGAACAGCAAGGAGGAAGACCAAGGATAGGTTGGCAGCTAGGGTCGAATATTGCTGATGACCACGGTGGGCGGGATGACCAAATTAGCAAATTACAATAGGCCACATGTGAGAGAAGTCACACCTGGATCACTGGTTGCCTACAGTTCAGGAATACAAATGTAGACTTGATGAAGGACACAAAGGATAAAGAAAAATTAGAAGTAACTTTTTAATCTGATCCTTGAATGAGACAGCAGTCAAAGATCATATTCATATTACAGGCAGGCGAGGATCTGTGCCAAGGATCAACAACCTAGCCTTATCATTGTGTTTAATTTTAAGTAGCTGGTACTAATTTATGTAGAAAACACCATTGCACAGTCCCTGAAACTAGACTGGAAATGTTCAATATTATCACAATTACAATTAAGTATACAATAATGTATCAAAATTAAATACGTACCTTTACTATCCACCCGAAATTTCAGCAAAAAGACTGCTTTCATGCAAAAGCAAAATTACAAAAAATTCACAATAAAAATCTATTACAAATTCTCTAATATCAAAGATCAATGTAAAACAAAAAATCAAGAAAAATATCACTGAGGGAAGTGAATGAAAATATGTTACAATGAAATTTAATGAAAAAATAGAAATAATTTAAAAAGGTATAAGTAACTGCTAGATAAATTACCAGGACATAGGTATACATTTGAAACAACTACAGAGTTTACCTGCCGACTTAAGACAGGATTTAGTTTAATGAATGATTAATTCTATCATTGTAGTTGGAATAATTGATGCAGGGCAATCAACCTAGAGGCTGTAATGAGATTGAGCTTTAGTAGGTTGAAAATATCTTGAGGTCTAATCGCAGATATCCTGTCTGAAAAGCTCCACGTGGTATCAGATTGCAGGGCTGGACTATCAGTGCAGCTGGATGACTACAGGATGCAAGTTCTCCCTGGTCAGAAGTTCCACAGTGGTATTTACTATATTTTCTGTAGTGAGAATCGTTCAACCGTATTGAACCTGGAGATGACTAGATGAGAATATTGGAAGTTCTGAAAAGCAACATTGGGCCATGGCATATCCTGAAGTCATAATCCGAGCAGACTTGATGGACTAAAATCAAACTACCTTTTAATTCAAACCTATTTCTTGGCTCAAAATCAATAATGTAATTCTTCTCCTAAAAGATCTTCATGACAGGTCTTCAGCAGCTGGTCCTATTGGGGACAATTTTTATGGAAACAGGAGCACTTTGCATCCAGATCCCATATAGTCCAAATAATTGGGTCTGATCCGCTCAAGATTCCAGTATTTCCAGGTAACTGGAAATCTCATGTAGGCCAGCCACTCCCATTGAAATGACGAAACCCTATGGAAGCAACATCTTCCTTGAGCAACAAGTCCTTAGCAGATTAAACAGCCTAACTAAGCAAATCATGCAACTTTGGGCCAGATGTACAATTATACTGGTCACAAAAAGTGTTCTCAATTTTCAACCAGTCTTTTTGCGACTAGAATTATGTAGTTGTCGGTCTGTTTTGCTGATGTTCCTTTATCATATAACCTAAGAAACAGCACCGTATGCAAGATTAGGGTCATGTTGTTCTCAAGGACACACCACAATATATCACTATGGAGATAAGATAAACAGCAAATAAACCAGAAAGATCAATTAGATATGTCTCAGACTCAAGAAGCCATAAGACCAGTGCATTTAGATAATATGACGTTTTATCAAAAAATTAAAGTGCAATATAAAAGGCAAAAATATTGGTTAGCCATAATGCATTATATAAATCAATACTGGGAACTATCAAAATGCATATTCAAATACAGCAAAAAGTCTGAGATTAAGTCAAGTCCTAAGCAAAAAGCAGACTAACAAGGGTCTGCTCTCAAAGAGTCAGAGCAAACCAGACAGGCTCACCTCAAATTTTGGAGTCTTCAAATGTAAAATGCACAGCAAAAGTCATGTAGCCAGCACACAAACTAAATATTTTAGGTATTAACCAATCAAAATGCAGCACTATGCAACACTATTGAACCAAATAAAATAATAATAATCCCTGTTTGACTCTGTTGCCAACAGATGTGACAATACAACTCTAGTTAGACACAAAAAAATGACAAGTTTATAAATGAATGGTTCTACAGACACAAAGGCAGGAAGAACCTTGAGCAGTTAGAAACTGAAAGAAAATAAATTTTTCCTTCGGAGTGCTTTGAGAACAGTATGATAACTGCCACACATTTTGCTTCAAGTCATGAAAGGAGAAGTGAAAACACACATCATGGCTGGATTGAAATTCAAAATGGAGTCAGAGCTAGCTTAGGCCTAGTTTAGGCAAGCACAGGAAAATACAGGTTTTTTTTCACCAAATGTTCAGGAAATGAAAAAAATCTTCATCAGTTCATAAAACTCAAAATTGAAGTGGGGCGCTGTCCTACCTACCTCAATATTATTTATGAGGTAAGTTGCAAATAACAATTCACTTCAACTGGACAAAATTACAGGGACGTTGTCCGGCAATGGTCAGCAGACCACAATGTCTGTGACTGATTTTAATGAAGGGATTTTAATTAAAAAAATGTTTTAAAAAAATGTCAACTGAGTGTTGGCAGTGATGCCCTGGACCACTCTAATCCCAATGAAGGTTTTATAAAAATTAACAAAAGGTAAGGGGATGGAAAGGGGACCCCTTCTATTTTGCAAAACAGTTACTACCTCAAATTGGGAGTCAAAAACTATTCAATGAATTGTGACAAAAATTACTCTAACAAACCATTGATACATTGGATACTGATTTGTTATTTGTAAGGAACGATCAACACATACCCCTTCTAAATCCTTACTCACTTTCCCCTTACAATCCCATTCTAGGAGTTTATACATCTCTGCTGACTTCTATAACAGGGTTGGTACATATGAAAACCCTTTTTGTGGTTGCAAAATCTGACTTGGTGTGCTTGCATCAGTTAACAAAGGTTTGTATATCTGACTCTTTGTGTCTGGAAACCATGTCTGGAAGTTGACTGGTTAGAACCCTTCAGCAAACCGTTTCCAGCAGCAAGCTAGTATGGGACACATGTCTGGGTATAACCGTCACACCTAGGATGTCATATTAAAATAAACCATTCCATTGAAAAGTTTTGTGACATGATACTCACACTGTACCTCACAGGTCTGGGGTTGCGTCTAACCTTTACCACTATGTTTTTCTAGGTGAAACATCCCATGTGTGACCATGTACGCAAATATGGGTCCTGTTGGACTTGGAGAAGTGTTGCTCAATGGTTAGAGCGGCAGACCCTGATGCAGAGGTCTAGCCCGGGACCAGGGTTCAATTCCTCGCCTCAGCGGGTTTGGGCTCAAAAAATTCCACGGACCTGATAATTCTCGCCTCGGTGCCTATTCCAATCATGGAGTCCCACTCTGCAACTCTGGGCAATAGCTTGCTTAATCTCCAAAACGGCCCCCACAACGCTAAGGATGCCTGGCCTCCACCTTGGGGCTGCCCAGGAGTGGACACCTCACAGGGAAAGCAAGGATGGGTTCCACAGCGGTATTCGTACAAGCGCCTTGAGACCCTTGCGGGTGAGTAGTGCGCTATACAAGTATCAATTTACAATTTTACTTGACCCTTTTTGCAGGGTCATCCCTGAACTCTTTGCTTTCCTCCTGTCTTTTTTCTGACCTGTTTATGACTCTGGGCACTTTACCACTGCTGATCAGTGCTAAAGTGCACATGCTCTCTATTGTAAATTGTTGTAATGGATTAATGATTCCATGATTGGTTATTTGATTTACTTGTCAGACCCTAGTATAGTGCAACATGTGTGCCCAGTGCCTGTAAATCAAATGCTGCTGGTGGGCTTGCAGCAAAACACACAAGGTGATGGACAGAATGTTGCACATTGGCAAAACTTTCCCCCCCAGTCACAGATCTGGGTTTAACCCCTCCCCTGCTGATGACGGAACCGCTCCGTCATCAGCTACAGTTGAGCTGTGCTGATGACGGAGCGGTTCCGTCATGGCCCGGCCGCCGCGCCTGCGCGGCGCTGATTTCGCGCCTACGCGGCAGTCTTAATGAGCGGGGCGGGTCATGACGGAACCGCTCCGTCACCAGCACAGCTCAACTGTAGCTGGTGACGGAGCGGTTCTGTCACCAGCATGCGGCGGCCGCGCGGCCGCCCCGCCCCTTTAGTGCTGCGGCGGAATAGCCGCCGCAGCAGAAGGGTTAATCCATCTTTATTTTGCTCACCACGCCACCCCAGTTCAGACAAGGCCATATGCAAACCAGTCTTGACCCTGTGCCTCATGGGAAC
The DNA here is from genome assembly GCF_964263255.1 of Lissotriton vulgaris. Classification (NCBI taxonomy): domain Eukaryota; kingdom Metazoa; phylum Chordata; class Amphibia; order Caudata; family Salamandridae; genus Lissotriton; species Lissotriton vulgaris. Next base: position 82,386 of record NW_028255598.1, on the reverse strand, counting down.
AGTCCAGCCCGAAATGCCAAGCCATGTCTTCCGTGGACCGGAATAAAGCATCCTAGGACCGGTTTCTGTCTATCAGCCATCATCAGCCAGGATAGCTTGATTCCAGTGGCCTAGTGAGCACGGGACCCACGTCTGATCATACCCTTCCCACATAGGGCGAACAGCAGAACACACAAGGTGATGGACGGAATGTTGCACATTGGCAAAACATTCTCCCCCAGTCACAGATCTGGGTTTAATCCATCGTATTGTTGTTCACCACGCCACCCCAGTTCAGACATGGCCCTATGCAAATCAGTCTTGACCCTTTGCCTCATGGGAACAGTCCAGCCCGAATTGCCAAGCCATGTTTTCCCTGGACGGGAATCAAGCATCCTAGGACCGGTTTCTGGCTATCAGCCATCATCAGCCAGCACTGGTTGTGCCACCCACAGAAGCAGCTTATAAAATGTAACTCAGGCCTGCCATTGAAGAGCCTGTGTGCAGACTGGGGCTGCTATGTTGACTTGGCAAGTGCACACACTTGCCAGCTAGTCCCTAGACCTTCCCTTTTCTAAGGTAGACCCAGGGTACCCCCATGGGCAGGGTGCATTGTATGTAAAAGGTAGGACATGCCCTGATGTGTATGGCATGTCCTGATAGTGAATTACAGCCAATGTAGGTTTTCACTATTGAAAGGCTACCTGTTCCCATAAGCCAGAAGGGGCAGTTTGATTATGCCATCTTATAATCCTAACTGACCCAGGGAACATGGTAGAAAAAATAATTTAGTATGCCTGAACTCAGAATGATAAAATACATCTTTTAGTGAAGTTGGTTTTAACATTCTGTGTTTGAAAATACCACTTTTAGAAAGTAGGTATTTTCTTGCTTAAACATCCAGCCTGCCTCTGCTAGGTTGTGTATTCCTTGTCTGGTTTGTGAGGACAGGGGCTGGGGTGGCTCCAGGAGGCAGGGTGAGTCTGCACTAGGCTGAATAGGCCTATCTGCATTGGGAGTGGTGGGAGGAGTAGCACCTGGGCCTGAATACAATGCTGGTAGATAAAGTGAGCTCCCAGAGTGACGGCTTACACTTCGTGCCTCGAACCCTCACAGATCGTGCATTTTTTGGCGACTTGGCAAATAACAGATATCTCCTCAATGTGTGAGGATTGATATACAGACAGCAGATCTTTAATTGTTTCCTGCTTTAAACAACGCGTCCTCAGATCGTCCAATTGAGACGACTTAAAGCCCGCTGTGACTCCACGCACAAGTATTTGACGCGGACCGATTAAACAACCACATTCAGCTTTTAAATGCCCTTGTGAAATCTGAGATTCACCACAGTCTTGGCTCTACAAATCACTTGTCTCCACTACACGAACTGCAAGTTTTTGATTTTAAGGGATTTACAACTGTTAATTGACTACTGTCCTGATGATGGTCTTGGAGAGTAAACCATAAAGACCGAAACGTCGACTCCAACCTGATCCAAAGAAGATTTTCACACAATCTTTATTTTGGATAGGCCGCTAACAGGCTTTACAGAGATCTGTTTGATTAATTTCAGTATATCTATCCTGTATTCCTGTTTTGCAGATTCTTAATGCCTTGTATCTTTCCCTTCATGATTTATTTTTGATAAAATTCACTTTTTGCCTATACACATGTCCATTTGTCTTTGTCTAATGTAAAGTATTGTTTTGTTTAGTATAGTTTATCAATGTTTATTTAAACTGTTTTAAATTAACTTCACTCTGGATAATTAAGTTATCCCTCACAACTTAGTTGATTAACCAAAGATCTCTAGCTAAACATACTCCTTTGGAGGCAATTTTACCTACCCTGAATACAATGCTGGCTCCACCTCCTGTGGTGCGTCTGATTACCTGGGCCCACACTGACAAAGGAAGAAGTTGTGCACTAGCAGAATGCATCCAGAACTGGTTTGGAATAGGTACAGACACTCTACCTTCAGAGACAAAGGATTTGTGTGTGCCTACTGTTGTTTGGCCCTCTGAGAAGGCTGTGTGTCACTGGGAGCTGGGAACTTGCAGCGCGACACAACGAGGAGAAGCATGTCGCGGCTGGAGCAGTTGCCGTCGCATTGCAGAAGAAGCGTGCCGCAGCTGTTTGCCGTCGCATCATCGATGAAGCGTGTCGCATCCCCGGAGAAGCGTGTCGCAGAGGTCGCAGTTGCATCACCGGAGAAGCGTCTCACAGGGCCTGTAGCAGCTTCGAAGTTACCGAGTTTGCCACAAGGCAGTCGGGCTTGCATGCATCACATCCAACGTTGTCGCATCGCATCAAGACGCCATTTTGTCGCATTGCAACGGATCATCACATAGCATTGAGGCGCCATTTTGTCACATTATCACCGGGCCGCAGTAAGAAACAAGGCATCAACTCCCCACACAGTAAAGAAGCAAGCCTCAAATCCCCTGCGCAGCAATAAGGAACCAACGCATCCTCTCCCCTGAGTGTAAGGAACAGCGCATCAGCGTGACCCATCTAAGGTACTTTGAGAGTAAATTGTTGCATTTACCATCTACATTGAACAAAGCTATTTTCTACCATTTTAACCCCTTCGGCGCTGTGCACATTTTTGCCCCTGTGCAGGGGTTTTAAATAGTGGGCGGGATTAAGACGGTCCCCAGCCATCCTCCGCACACGCCCACCGTAACGCATGACGGCCGGGGGCCGGCATGTGCACCGAAGGCATTAAAGTCTATTTTTGTTTACATTGTTGTGGATTTTTGTCGTTTGGTCGTGTGTTAAATTTATATAAAGAATACTTAGATTTATAAAACCCATGTTGTGTTCATCTGTAGTGTTTTCACTGTAATACTGTATGTGTTCACAAATGCTTTACACACTGCCTCTGAGATAAGCCTTGTTGCTCGTGCCAAGCTACCACAGGTTTAAATTTTAGAAGTGTAGCCCCTTACTCTGACTAGAAGCAAGGGTCCCTATTTGGACAAAGGTGCAAGCCATTGCCAACTAGAGACCCCCAGTTCTAATAGGTCCCTTGCTCGGTGTGCCATAGGACTCAAGCTCCTCCTTACTGATTCTGGGTTTCCTTGAACTCCTATCAAGAGGGGAACTGGCATTGCAGTTATAGTAGGAGTGCTCCAACTGGACCCGGATGAAGACTCATTTGATATGATTTGCATATGGCTGGAATCTGATTGCAGCAATGGGCAGAAATACAATGGACTAGAGGGAAGCTCTGACTGGCACCGATGGCTGAGGTTTTTCCAGGCACTACACTCATCACTTTTCGCTTTTATAAGCAGGTACTCTATTTTGTATCAATTCATGGATCCCAGAGCTTTGCATGTGTACCATTTGACCCTGCGCAACACCCCAGTCACAGATCCTAGATGATTACAACATCTTTCTTCAGCTCACTTTGCCGCCCCAGTTCAGACCAAGCTATATGCAAATCAGTCTTGACCATGTGCCTCATTGGAACAGTCCAGCCTGAACTGCCAAGCCAGATCTTCCCTGAACTGGAAACAAGCATCCTGGGACCAGTTTCAGGATAACACCCCTCATCAGCCAGGCTAGCATGAATCCAACGGCAACGTCAGCAAGAGAGCCACGACTAGACGTATCCTGTCAACTTAGGGCAAACAAGGCAAACACAAAGAGATAATGGACAGAGAGTTGAAACTTTTCAGACACTCAACCCCAGTCGCAGATCTGGGTGGAGTAACACCCCTCATCATGTAGAGATTCATCCGGCCTTCATTCGTGGAGTGTGGGAGCCTCTACTGCTCCACAGTGCCTGGCCACTTCTCTCTTGGACACCACTAGGCCCAATGCATTTAAGAGTAGCCGAGGTCTAATGATGTCTATATCGCACGGTATGCCCAAGGGGACAAACTTAGGGTCTAGTGAGAAGGATACCTCAAGTATGCTCCTTACTTCACCAATTATTACCTGCCAGTAGAGCTGTATGACGGGGCAGCTCCACAGAGAATGCAGAAAATCCCCCACCCTTGTCCAACAGCCAAGCCATTCTGAGTTTTCCGTCCCTCCCATCTTATGTAATCGCGCCTTGTCATAATATGTTCGCTGCAAAATCTTAAATTTGATGAGGCGTTGTCAGGCTTTAATTGCTACCTCTCGTGGGTGCATTAGGGCTGCCTCCCAGTATATATTTTCCATGCCTCCAACTAGGCTTCCCATTAGTCTCGGAGATTACCTAGCTTCTCAGTTATCAGACATATTGTTATTAATCGTCTTATATGTGCCTTATGTGCCAATTCTTCTTGTAGCAGTCTCCCTTTCAGCGGCGCAAACTCCTGCAGCTCTGGCCCCACAATCCCTTCAGCCAACCATGCATGCCCCAATTGAGCATATTATATAAATTGGGACTTATGGAGCTTATATTCTATACAAAGGGACTTTGTTCACCCTTATCAGTAATATCTACAAGCATGGTGATACCCAGCAGGTCACATTGCACAAAGCCTCGTAGCTTACCCACTTCCCTGAACCACCTCCCCTCCCATGACAGTGTTGCCTTAGTGGCTGTGTGAACACATCCCAAGGTTTTTGTAGCACTCTTCAAGGCCGCTAGCGTGGTTCGGGTGGCCAAAAGCAACTTATGTACTCCATTTCCCCCGTAGAGATAGTATAGGTAGGAATGGGGTTCTAACGTCTCCCTTTCCAGTCTATATGTAGGGTGATCTCTAGCTGCATGTAACCAGTCATTGATCGGGCCAGATGAGAAGCCCAATAAACTGCCTCGACATCTATCCGTTGTAGGGATTGCATTGTAGTTTCTGTAGCGCTATTCACAAATGTTTCCCTAACAATAGTAATGAGCACAGGTCGCCATCAATTTCCATGAATATCGCCTTGGGGAGCAGTGAAAGGTGTTTTGTAGGTCATATAAGAGTCAGGGTAAGGTGATCATTTTGAACATAGCTGCACGTCCCATTACCGTCAGAAGTAGGCCCTTCCAATATTCCGCGTTTAACTTGAATTTAGAAAGCACATGCCGGATATTATGTCGGTGACAAACCTCAGCCTGTGGGGTAATAAAAATACCAAGGTATTTAAAACCTTAATTAACTGCCGTTAAGCCACCTAGTAGAGGAGGCCAGTGTATGTCCTGGCCAGGGCAATATACTCTCAATTTGCTCCAGTTGATTTTGCAGCCGGAGTGCCTTCCATATTCTTCTAGAATGCTAAAGAGAGTGGGTATTGTGGTTGTGGGTTCTGTCATGCATAAGAGGATGTCATCTGCGTAGAGGGAACTCTTTTCCTCTACTGCATTATTGGGGGTAATTTGGCAGCCCTGCACCCCAAGATGTTGGTGAATTTGCCCATGCAAGGGACTGTACCGTCAGTTTAAAGAGAAGAGGGGACAATGGGCAACTTTGTTGTAGTCCCTGGCCAATCTGGAAACATGGGTTTAGGATACCATTTATCCGCACCGCTGCTACTGATGCTGTACATAGCAGCACCACCCATCTTCGGAAGTTCAACCTGAGCCCAAATTTGGCTAAAGTGTGTTCAAGAAAGGGCCAGTGGGCTGCATTGAATGCTTTCTCGCATCCAGGGATAGAAATACTTGCGGTGCGTCCCTATTTCTGACCGTCATCAGCCAGTTATGCGTCTTGATACAGACCTAGTAGATGGGGGCTCAGTATATCAGAACATCATTTATAGAGTTGAGTGGGTATACAGTTAGGGCCTGGGGTCTTACCATTGTGCAGTTTAGCAATAGTGTCCCGGACCTATGTAAGTGTGAGTTCCTCCTCTTATACCCGTATCATGTCTTCGTCCAGTACAGACATGTGGCTGTTCACTAAATATTTCTGTATGTCTGAAGAGCTATTAAGAGATCGCACAGCATAGAATGCCTCATAGTAAGCTGCAAATGCTGTCCCTATATTGCCGTCTGAGTTTTTTATCACGCCTGCATTGTCTATAATGCATCACACCCATCTAGCCTCCGTCTCTCTTGCTTAGCCAGGCAAGGAGTTTCCTAGCTCCATCTCCAACCTCATGTAGGCGGTGTAATATGGCCAAGCTATACCTTTTGGCGTTATCGTACGCTAAGCCATGATATTCTAGTCTCAAAGATTCTAGGTGGCGGGCCGTCTGGGGATCTGGGTTATCTATAACCTGACTCTCCGTGCTGAGTATTTGGTGTTTCAGCCTTTCTAGTTCCCTTGATCCATATCTTTTTTTTCCCATGAAATGCAGTTTTGTGCTCTATCGCACACTACCATCTTGTATGCCTCCCATAGTGTCCCCCCAGAGGTAACTGTACCTTCATTCTCAGTAAAAAAGATCTCAGTGTCAGCTCTAATGCCTCACACGATGTCGCCATTTTGCAGGTCCCATGCATTCAGGTGCTATTGGTGGCTTAGCCTCTTTTCCAAGTATTTAGATGTACCAGAAGGGGGGAGTGGCTCAACAGCCCTCTTGCCAAGTATTCTTACTGCCCCGTCTCGTCCATTTGATCATCAGGGACCAAGACGTAGTCCAGTCTAGAGTATGTTCTATGGGCCCCCCAGAAATAGGAATAGTGCCTATCGTGCAGATGGTGATCCAAGTGTGGTGGCAAAGCGAGCTGATGGAGTAGTGTTTGTCAATGCGCCATGGGTCTCGGAGCGATCGAATGTCTCATGCATCCCATGATTAAAGTCACCCCCGATCACATGTAGTGACGTGGGAGTCTTCAAAAGCATATCAGTCATTTATGACAATTCCTGACACTGCAGTTTTGGTAGAGTGTATACACAAATCAGGTTGGTTTCTCTGCAGCCCCATGTGCCCATGACTCCCACATACTAGCCTACGGGATCTGTCCATGTGCGAGTCACCTCAAAGGGTGGGGATTTCTTAATTAATATTGCCACCCCGTGATCCAGAAGTGTAGCCTGAATGGGCAAACATGATATAGGCTCCATCTGGGTGTTGATGTTTAATGTACTGCAATACTAATCCCCAGTTTGATCTTGTCGCCCAATCCATTGATGTTCCACATCATAACCGTAAAGGTGGAAGGGGCTATTAAGTTCAGTGACACCATATTATGAGCCTATTCAGTATCTCTGCAGTGTGTATCAAACTTACGAGGCCCATTTGTTGCCTCACGTGTGCCCATCCATGCATATTCTGCGGGACCAACCTATAAAAACTAACAAACAACCCCCCATTCCCCAACCATCTCCTGCTCCTACTCCCCATATCCTTCTGACGGCATCTTCCCATACAATAAAAACTGTGCCCAGGAGAAGGGGGAGAGGTCTGTCCCCACCCTCCAACACCATTTATAACAAAATATGAATAAACTCTCACCACATAAGACAGCTAGGGAATAATATAAGATTAAATGCAGTACCACTGCAGGTCAGCCCCCAGATGGGGCATTGAGAGTGCCCTGTGCAGACAAGGGTCTCCCAGGCTGAAGCCTATTGGCGGTACCAGTCGTTCTGTATCACAAAGGTTGGACTGTGGTGGGGCCCCTTCATCCTGCCCCACCTGTTCTATAGTGTTAAGGGCAGTAGGTAGTGAGTGTAAACTTTCATTGTCTGAGCAGAGATCAGGTTCCCCAGAGTTTGAGCTGGTGATCTGCAGCTGGGTTATGATTTTGGTCCCATACTTCGGCTGCTCACAGTCTCCATTAGTGTGAGTGGACAGTCCCCACCTCAGTTCCATCTTCTGCCATGCATATGGAGTCCCCCTTCCTCTGTTTCGTAGCCCTCTATCACTACTTCGTTTTGTAGGTGCACTCTCCTTAGGTCTGGTGCCTGAACCTTTTGACCGTTGCTCCTCTAGGTCTAATGTCAGTCGTGGGCGTAACACCGGTCATTCCTCAATCCACTTCCATGTCACTTCCGGTGTCTGAAAGAACTATGACTTGCCTTGAATGATTACTTTAAGCTTGACAGGAAATAATAACATCTATTGCAGCTGTACGGCTCTCAATTTAACTTTTATGGAGTCATGTAATGTGCACAGCATCCATGGAACCTCTTGACTGTAATCTGGAAACCCCATCATTTTAGAGTTCTCATGTTTCACTTCACCTTTGCTGTGTACTTCCCGCAAGCTCATGTCACGATCGAAGAAGTTGAGGAATTTTGCTATGATGGGTTTAGGAGAAGCCAATTACAAAAAAAAGAGGAGCACTCAAGTTTGTGTCAATTTAACCAAATAAGCTAAGGGTGCAAACTGCAAGACTATGTTGGCTACATAGTACCAAAATAATGACTGCACATGCAAGCGGAGCCTACATGCAGGATGCACTGTTCCTAGGAGAAAATATTCTCACAAAGTAAACATATAGTAACCTGGTAGTAAATCAAAAGATATATACCTAGATATTATCAACATAAATTTTATTTTTCACAGTGATTATTCAGTAATAACCCTGCCTTTTCAACTCATCTAATGGATCATACAATGATAACTTTACATAAATCTGTATGATTGATAACAATGACAAAATACAAATGTATGTGACTTGATGAGCCACTATGATTCAAGTTCATCCATATGTGGGAAAGACATTAAATGTAGTTGCTAGTTGTCGCCCGATGCATTTCGGGAAGCCCTGTTCCCTTCTTCAGGGGCGAGTACCTAGAACAAATATAATACAGAGAAATGTATGTGTCAAAAAAACTACTGTTGTAAATTCATACACGTTGTACACAGAGAGGAAAAAAGAAATCACTTTTAAATTTTCTCATTAAGTAGACATTCAGTCATTGAAGCATATCAGCTGTGTTAAGCTAAAAAATCAAAGTACATATCCCATAGTATAAACTAGTAAAAACATTCATCATATGTTGTTGTACTGTCCATCTGATGGTAGAACAGAATCTTAATGATCCAACGAAAATATACATAAGTAGAAAACACTGCTCATGATTCACGAACAATAACATATAAAAACAACTAAAAATATGTGTGTAGTTTATAGATAAACTGAACAAACCAGGCAGATTCCATGTAAAATAGACCAATATGTCTCATAACCTGTAGTGACGGTCACTAAGTCTGAATAACCAACAGCGCGTCTATGCTAGGTTCATTACATCCATGCGAGCAAATAGGAGAGTGATAACCTACCAGTGGAAGGATGGTAAATGGTACGTTATCTGGGTCTTTCCCTGGATAGAGTCACGTGCAAACGCTATAGAAACATGAAATAAATGGATGACTTGTGAGCTTGCGATGTTACATCAAAAGGTCATCTAAATACATAGAAAATGAATGACTATACTGAGATCGACATGGGCCTAAATACGTGCTCTAGAAAATCATTAATGCAAGTGAAAAAATAGGCTGTAGGAAATGACCTAGGCTCGTGCAGGCAAGTCCCCTGCGATGGAAATGCATTAACCCTGATCGAGAGTAAATAAAGGGATGAAGAATACCTTGCGATTTAATTTAATCAGTTTTACTTTTCAACGGACCGTTCTGCAGGATGCGTGGAAGGCACTTCTCGTTATACAAAGCGAGTCTACAGAAAAATGCAAAGACAGCGCTGGAGATTTTATCTAATGCACTTGTAACTGCTAGGGCTTAAGCAATAAACCGCGCCTTACCGATTCAGAGGTGAACTGGGGATTGTCTTCGAGAAGTTTAGGGTCGTCTCCTAGAGAAAATAACGTGACACTGCTTAGTCAAACCGATAAACGCTGATGGGGAAAAGGAAATGCGAGCGCTGCCCTGATTCTTACCGAGAAAGCTGAGGAACGCGACGGCACACGCGACGGTGGAATCCTGATGCGAAAATTAGCGGATGGATACCATACAGGCTCTTAAATAGTTCCTAAGCGGACCACGTGTAAAACCGGCAGAACTGCTGGGAAATGGAGTGAAGAACACTAACAAGGTATAATGGAAAGGCTTCTGTGACAGGAACTTGTACTGCTTAAAATCTGATCGGGTACCCAATAATAGAACATCAGTTAAAGTTAAAATATTTAAGACATGATAAGAAACAAATGTGTAGGAAGACAGTTTCTTCAAAACAAACATGACTGTGCTACATGAATAAGAGCCTCTATCTGGAGAATACTGTGTGATTAATCACAAAACAAAGCGACCACAATCTCAGGATACAAATGTATAATGTCCTGACTACAATGATGCAAAATGTCCCTCTACATGCGTAGTTACATTCTATTTGTGAGGCAAGTAATAACCGATTCTATCAAATGGTGAAACAAGGTGCACAGAGTATAAAATGAGCATTACCTGGTGAGAGCATAATAATGTGGTAACTCAGACATATCGAGATATCTAAAGGAATGCAATAATGTAAGCATAAAGCAACCAAACTAACACCATAGATGTGGTGCTTATAACTCAAGGAAGAAAACTATACAAAAAGCTAACTAGGGACAGTGTGTGCTGTATGATGAATGTGGGAATTCAATGTGACAATACATGTACAACACAAGCTGAAAATGATCAACGGGTACAAAGACTCATAGGAAGCAACTGTAATCAACCCTGTCATTGAGACCTGTGGGTATCAAGGTAGTAAGATATTCAATCCAGTATATCTCTCTTTGCAGTAATTTGGCGTTATTGTCTTGGCCTTCTATTTTGGGTACAACTTCAATGATTTGCGCTCTCAGTTGGGCAATATTGTGTTTGAAGTCTATCCAATGTGTGGCAACTGAAGTAGTTCTGTTTTTGCACCTGAAATTACTTTTGTGCTCAGTCAGCCTTGTCTTGAATTTTCGTGCAGTTTTGCCTATGTATAATTTGCCACATGGGCATTTTAAGCAATACACAATATTCATAGTGTTACAATCCCCAGAGTATCGTAACTCAATCTTTTTGCCTGTGGTGGGGTGCGTCATGCTATTACCAATTATGATGTTATTGCAATGTACACAATTATGGCAGCGCATTGTGCCTGAATAAGGTAATGTTGCTACTGTAGTCTTACATGTCCTCAACTTGTCCATTAGATTCTTGCCTCGAGTATAAGCAAAAATGGGTTTGTCAGCAAAAATATTCCTGAAGTCACTTTCATTTTGTAGCAGTTCCCATCTGCTAAGAATAATTCTCTTAATTTGATTGGACACAGTGGAAAATTTAGACACAAATGTAATTCCTGACTTCTGTACTTCTGTCTCAATGACAGGGTTGATTACAGTTGCTTCCTATGAGTCTTTGTACCCGTTGATCATTTTCAGCTTGTGTTGTACATGTATTGTCACATTGAATTCCCACATTCATCATACAGCACACACTGTCCCTAGTTAGCTTTCTGTATAGTTTTCTTCCTTGAGTTATAAGCACCACATCTATGGTGTTAGTTTGGTTGCTTTATGCTTACATTATTGCATTCCTTTAGATATCTCGATATGTCTGAGTTACCACATTATTATGCTCTCACCAGGTAATGCTCATTTTATACTCTGTGCACCTTGTTTCACCATTTGATAGAATCGGTTATTACTTGCCTCACAAATAGAATGTAACTACGCATGTAGAGGGACATTTTGCATCATTGTAGTCAGGACATTATACATTTGTATCCTGAGATTGTGGTCGCTTTGTTTTGTGATTAATCACACAGTATTCTCCAGATAGAGGCTCTTATTCATGTAGCACAGTCATGTTTGTTTTGAAGAAACTGTCTTCCTACACATTTGTTTCTTATCATGTCTTAAATATTTTAACTTTAACTGATGTTCTATTATTGGGTACCCGATCAGATTTTAAGCAGTACAAGTTCCTGTCACAGAAGCCTTTCCATTATACCTTGTTAGTGTTCTTCACTCCATTTCCCAGCAGTTCTGCCGGTTTTACACGTGGTCCGCTTAGGAACTATTTAAGAGCCTGTATGGTATCCATCCGCTAATTTTCGCATCAGGATTCCACCGTCGCGTGTGCCGTCGCGTTCCTCAGCTTTCTCGGTAAGAATCAGGGCAGCGCTCGCATTTCCTTTTCCCCATCAGCGTTTATCGGTTTGACTAAGCAGTGTCACGTTATTTTCTCTAGGAGACGACCCTAAACTTCTCGAAGACAATCCCCAGTTCACCTCTGAATCGGTAAGGCGCGGTTTATTGCTTAAGCCCTAGCAGTTACAAGTGCATTAGATAAAATCTCCAGCGCTGTCTTTGCATTTTTCTGTAGACTCGCTTTGTATAACGAGAAGTGCCTTCCACGCATCCTGCAGAACGGTCCGTTGAAAAGTAAAACTGATTAAATTAAATCGCAAGGTATTCTTCATCCCTTTATTTACTCTCGATCAGGGTTAATGCATTTCCATCGCAGGGGACTTGCCTGCACGAGCCTAGGTCATTTCCTACAGCCTATTTTTTCACTTGCATTAATGATTTTCTAGAGCACGTATTTAGGCCCATGTCGATCTCAGTATAGTCATTCATTTTCTATGTATTTAGATGACCTTTTGATGTAACATCGCAAGCTCACAAGTCATCCATTTATTTCATGTTTCTATAGCGTTTGCACGTGACTCTATCCAGGGAAAGACCCAGATAACGTACCATTTACCATCCTTCCACTGGTAGGTTATCACTCTCCTATTTGCTCGCATGGATGTAATGAACCTAGCATAGACGCGCTGTTGGTTATTCAGACTTAGTGACCGTCACTACAGGTTATGAGACATATTGGTCTATTTTACATGGAATCTGCCTGGTTTGTTCAGTTTATCTATAAACTACACACATATTTTTAGTTGTTTTTATATGTTATTGTTCGTGAATCATGAGCAGTGTTTTCTACTTATGTATATTTTCGTTGGATCATTAAGATTCTGTTCTACCATCAGATGGACAGTACAACAACATATGATGAATGTTTTTACTAGTTTATACTATGGGATATGTACTTTGATTTTTTAGCTTAACACAGCTGATATGCTTCAATGACTGAATGTCTACTTAATGAGAAAATTTAAAAGTGATTTCTTTTTTCCTCTCTGTGTACAACGTGTATGAATTTACAACAGTAGTTTTTTTGACACATACATTTCTCTGTATTATATTTGTTCTAGGTACTCGCCCCTGAAGAAGGGAACAGGGCTTCCCGAAATGCATCGGGCGACAACTAGCAACTACATTTAATGTCTTTCCCACATATGGATGAACTTGAATCATAGTGGCTCATCAAGTCACATACATTTGTATTTTGTCATTGTTATCAATCATACAGATTTATGTAAAGTTATCATTGTATGATCCATTAGATGAGTTGAAAAGGCAGGGTTATTACTGAATAATCACTGTGAAAAATAAAATTTATGTTGATAATATCTAGGTATATATCTTTTGATTTACTACCAGGTTACTATATGTTTACTTTGTGAGAATATTTTCTCCTAGGAACAGTGCATCCTGCATGTGGGTTTAGGAGAAGCCCCAGGGGCTGGCCTGAGGCTCAGCGCCCTTTGTGCATGCTCTATTACGAAGCAGCTACAGAAGTGTTTAGATGGAAGGGTATTTTGCAACCATTTTGTCAGGAGTGCTGGGACATTCGTTCCCTCAACCACCTCTGGGAAGCCAACAAAACATAGATTATTTCTACATGCTCAATTTTTGGCGTCGTTTAAGTACCAAAGGACATCTTTGTTGGTATGGCGGAGCTCCTCCACTTCCTTTCGGAGATCCTGCACTGTGTCTCCCACCTCTGAAATCTGGTTCCCTGCCTCCGTTACTCCCTCCGAGACCTTGCGTAGATCTTGGTGCAGTAGGGTTTCTTCGGCACACACTTCCCCTATTTTGCCCTCTAGGGCCATACTCGACGACTGTAGCACTTGAGGTAAAACAATATTGTTCAGGATAGATTGTGTATCCTTGTGGGAATTTCCAATGAGGTTTATGACTTTAGCTTAGCGGTCTAATTTACCCTGCCTGGGGTGTTTGCCGTCTTTTCTTTGGTCATTTTCTCAGCGGAATGTCTGACTCACCAACTGTTGGAGGTGAGCTCTGAAGAGGCTGCCGTTGGTGTGCCACCACAAGCAGCGAGCGACCGGAGCAGAGAGAAGCCTACCAGGGAAGACGAGAACAATAATGTCCCTTAGCTGCTGTCTCCAACTGCGCCTCAGCCGCGCTTGCATCTCTGCTATTCCTCCCACTGCGCCACCAAGAGGAGAGCCATGCAGACAACTTATAGGTTGTGGGACGAGTCTTGAGTTGTCCCAGTTTTGACCAGTAGGTTGTGGTGAATCCCACCCTTTTTTTGTGGTCCAGATTAACACCTCATGGGCTCCAAGTCTGTTGGACAAGGCCCTCTTTGCAGGGATATCCTGCTTCTTCCTCCTATTTTTTCCTGACCTGCTGTTGTTGGTTTTAGGACTCTGGGCACTTTACCACTGCTATTCAGTGCTAAAGTGCATATGCTTTCTGTGAAACTTGTTATTATGGATTGGTGTTTCCATGATTGGCATATTTGATTCACTAATCAGTCCCTAGTAAAGTGCACTGAGTGTGCCAGGGCCTGTAAATCAAATGCTACTAATGGGCCTGCAGCACTGATTGCGCCACCCACATGAGTAGCCCTGAAAAGGTAACTCAGACCTGCCACTGCAGAGTCTGCGTGCAGTTTGTAACTGCCATGTCAATTTGGCAAGTGCACCCACTTGCCAGGCCCTAACCTTCCCTTTTCTTACATGTGAGTCACCCCCAGGGTAGCCCAAGGTACCCCTGTGGGCAGGGTGCAGTGTATGTGAAAGGTAGGATATGCACTGATGGGTGTGACATGTTCTGGTAGTGAATTACAGTGCATTTTGTTTTTCACTATTGAAAGGCTATCTGGCCCATAGGAATGCATGAGAGTTAATTTATAACATCTTATAGATATACCTTCCCATGGGGACCAGATAGGAAACTAAAGTTTAGTATGCCTGAACTCAGAATGTTAAGATGCATCTTTTAGTAAAGTTGATTTTTACATTATGTGTTTGAAAATACCACTTTTATAAAGTAGGTATTTTCTTGCTCAGCCATCCTGTGTGCCTCTGCTAGGATGTGTATTGGCTGTCTGGCTTTGGAGTGACAGGGTTGAGGATGTGTGACGTGGCTCCGAGAGTCTGGATGAGTCTGGATGAGTAAGGGCTTGGCTGAATAGACCTGGGCTGCATTCAGTGTAGTGGGAGGAGTTTTCACTGGCACCTGAATAGGCCCGGTCTGTATTTAGAGTGGTGGGAGGAGATTTCCCTTGCACCTGACTAGGCCCTGTCTGCCTTGAACAATGCTGTCTCCGCCTCTTGCTGGGAAGCTGGGCCAGAGAGGACCAAACTGGTTTGGATTAAGCACAGGCACTCTCTTCCTGAGAGGACAAAGGATTTTCGGATATAAAAAGTGGGGCCCAAACCCCTAAACTTTAGAACTCTTTTAGAACCAAGAAGACTGCCAAGAAGAACGCCACCTGATACATCCACTGAGCCGCTGCTTGTACCCTGACTTGTGGGCTCAGGCACTCTGCACCTCCTTGCTTCACGCTGTGGTCCTGGTATCCCTGACAACACCGCTTCCCATTGATATTGACGCTGCTGCTTGCACCGTGGTTGGAGGGCACCACTTGTAAGTTACACAATGCACTGTCCTCATCCCACAACGTAGCCTTGGCCTACCAGCGCCAGCACCATCATCTCCAGTTCATCAGCTGACAACAGCGCTTCAGCAACGATGATGATGCTGCTTGCACTGTGACCTGCCAGCACCGCGACGAGTGCTACAGCACTTCGCACCACAGCCCTGTTCTCACCGACGCCCCTGGATGACCGTCACTGAGCCGCTGCCTGCATCGCGACCTGAGGGCACCGCACGCCACCCCGCTGCACTATGCACCGCAGCACTGACGCCTGTCGACGCTACCAACTTCAACCGCAAGTACAATCTGTAGCTCTTGTGACTTCTAGGGCCTGACGACTCCTGCACCGAACTCTTGAACCGACGCCTGCGGACACCGTACTTTCGGAGCTCAACGAGAGGTCGCCGACACCCTCCCTTTCTAAAGGTACTTTTTATGCGGGCCTTCCCAACACATTAGCTGGCCCGCGATGCCGCGGTACACAACGCCGTGGTAGCCCCAGACGGAGCTATAGACTTCAAGTAACTATTTCAAGTTTATTTTGATAACTGATGATTTCTAAGTACTGTATTGTGGATTTTTATCGTTTTTGGTCTTGTCTTAAGTATAAGAAATGTTTGGATATTTTTCTAAACTGGTGTGTTTTCCTTTTGTAGTGTATTCCCTGTATTACTGTTGGTTATGTGCAAATGCTTAACACACTGCCTCTAAGATAAGCCTGATTGCTCGTGCCAAGCTACCAAGGGGATCAGCAGGGGTTATTTTAGGAGTGTAACTCCCTTATCCTGACTAGAAGGAAGGGTCCCTACTTGGACAAAGGTGCAACCCTGACCAAATAGAACCCCCCATTTCTAACACAGTCTATATGATGGCAGAGGTCACACCACACCTAAACAGACTCACCTATCCAAGCTCCTTTTATCTGGCTCAGTGATTGTTTAACAGTTGGCCAGCAGTGGCAGAAGTCCCTGGTGCGGGGTGTTTCAGGCCCAGGCGGTGCTGCCCTACAATGACGCTTGGGATCAGAAATGCATCCCCCACTCCCAAGAGTCCGGCACCGGGAAACGTCTGTGGCCCAACCAGTTCCTTTTGCAGGGCCTCGCCTCCTGACTCTGGCCTCAGTCACAGCGAGGGCCTTCTGCGCCATCAGCTGACCTCTCACCGGCCGAGCACAACATGAGGGCAGCCTGGTCCCTCCTTGTGACTCACCGCCTCATGCGGTCCCCACCATCCAGCCTCTCTCTTCTGAGTGGCAGGAATGGAGGGACACAGGAGTCGTACCACAGGGAGAAGGGACAGGCTCTGACCTTGTAGTCAAGAGCTCATCTGCATGATGGTTCATGCCATCCAGGTGATCCATGTGGGTCTCTGATCCGGCTGTGTCAAGCGGCCATCCACCCTCAACATCTCTGTGGTCATCAGTTCTGAGTCTTCTGACGGGTATGGGCTCCGGTCTCTCAATCTTCTCCATGGGGAAGCTTGCCACAAGCAGCCCTCTCTCTGAAAGTCACGGTACCTCTGTCGGGCTGCGGGTGCAGCAAGCCGCACCTTCACCATCTACTGCCTTTATTTCTGGGGGCCTTGCAGTTGAGCGGCTACAGCGTAGTGCTGTGGTCCCAGCCCCATGAGGCGAGGTTGGTCTCTTGGGGTCCAATATCTCCCTTCAGGTTATCACCAGTGCCCCGATCATCAAGTTGGGATTCCCATGCTATGAGTCGGGTCCCTGGGTCAGGACGGGCGAGCCGCCATCTTGTCTCTTCCGGACCGGCACGCGCCCCAAATCAGGCCCACCTGGTTGTGTCTGGTTGAAGATCTCCCAATGTGTACAGGGGAGGGTAGGGCCTTCACAGTGACCGCCTCGAGATTGGCGGATGCTTAGCAATTAGACAGGATTTTAGTCGGATAACTTGGCTCTGGCCGGGAGCTCCCACAGAACACTGCTTACATGGCCACATCACAGACCTCACCCCGTTTCTTCCCAATGTTGACTACTGCGTGACCGTTCCATGTTGGTCCGTTTGTGTTTCCAGTAGATTCAGCTGTCCAAAGTACTTGTGTGATTGATTAAAGAGTTGAATTGACAGAAGGATATTGATTGCCCACATACTTAGCCAACCAAACAGAGGTTCTCGAATTTCTCAACCGCATGATGGCACTTTAGGCATTGAGTGACTTTTCACTGTTTGGGATTTGCCTCAGATGGACCTTTTATCAGATGAAGCTACTTAGATTCTTCAGATTTTGCAGGTTGCTCTCCAGTGCTTTATGATCTCAGCACTTCCTATGTAGCATACCGCAATTTGAGAACTCGGAGAACCCTGGGAAGTACAGAATATATTTATTTAATTTCCAGAAATCTTAAGACTTTCCTGTGTAAGTATTGCCCATAAACAACTGGTATTCTGAGAGTTATGCTCCAGGGACACAATTTTTAGCTCCTGCATAAGACTAATAAAAAAAATCATATACTTTAAGATCATCTTACAGCTGGCCAAGGTGCTCTCAGGGTTTCATTAAAGCCAAGATGAGGTTATGTCAGCTCTCTTTCCTGTGTCCTTCCAAGGTGGAGAAGATTATATCATGTTTCGATGTTCGCTGGTCAAGCCTGGCATGATAATACGTCTATGACATATCACAGAGTGATTATTTATTTATTTATTTATTTTGCATCTTGTACCGCGCAAACTAAAACCCGAAGGTGTCAAGGCGCCTAACAAAAAAGATCAGAAAGCAGGCAGTCATGCACTTACATGTACGCTTGAACAAAGAGGCGTGTTTTAAGGGCAGCTCTGAAGGTTTGGAGGGAAGGGAGGGACCTAAGTTCTAATGGAAGATCGTTCCACCATTTAGGGGCCAAGAGGGAAAATGCCTTGCCACCCCATCTGGCTTTCCGAATGCGAGGGATGTGGAGAAAAGAATGATTGGAGGAGCGGAGGCTCCTGCCAGGGTTGTAATAAGTCAAGATGGCTCCAATCCCTGTGGGTCTGCTTTTAGCCAAGGCCTTATAGACCATACACATGGATTTAAAGACAATCCGCTCCTTTATCGGATTCACTAATGTATGGATTTTGCCCTCTTAGGGAAGGGAGAACGTTCTCAATAGCGATGTTAAACTTCTCAGACAAGTTAGATCCATTCATTTATGGATCCATTTAGTGGCAGGAGTTTCCTTTCCAACAAGGATTCAACGATGATCCGTCAGGGGAACAATGGCTATTTCAGCCAAGGTTCAAGGGATTTCATTTGTGAATAATAGAAATGTTGCTTTCCGGGCACACATTTGCGCATTATTCTAAGTTAATGATTTAGATTTAGGAGCAGTCCAGCTCTGATGAAGGGTGCTTCAGATGGTGTTAGTGCAACCTGAAAAGAATTAATTAACTTTGCATCAGCTGCTTAGTTTTTGGTGGTCCTTTGGTGCCTGAAGAGAGTTTTTGGTAACAATCACGACTGTAAAGACTGGAACGAGAAAGCGTAATTACTTACCACCAATCGTCGTTTCTGCAGGGAGGAGAAGCTTTGTTAAGTCGGCCCATTCGGTCAGGTTAAGAACGGGATTCAGATTTGTTTTCAGGGACTTTGTTTTTGCATCCAGAGATCCCGCTGGGGATGCAGAGCCACCTCATGAACGCAAGACCATGATGAGCACGTGTCAGCTGGTATCATAACAGTCGCTTTGCATGGAGAACATTGACTCTGAACTTACATTGATGATGTAACATTCAGGCTGAAAATGTAACATCAATGTACAGCGTGCCAATTATTAAAATATCCCCATGCTGTGCTCCTGAGAGGGCCTGGTTGAGATATCAGTTTGGCGGTTCTCCTGCTGCGCCGAGCATCGTATGCGAATCCCACGCGGTTTCTTCGTTCTCCTCAATCAGCATCAACTGGGATCCATCATCTGTCCTTAGGGAACATTATCTATCATATGCCTCTTTTAAGCATCTAGGGACCGGTTGCTGGAAAAGTTTTCGTAAGAAGAAAAAAACAAGCTTTCAACACGAGAATCTTCTCCGCTTTCTGATTTGCTGAGACAATGCCCGCAACCTGACAAGCAGATAGAGGAGATGACACAAGAGCTGTCAGCGCCACCGTTGCCGCGGCGTTGAGGGATGCGGTCCTCTGGCGCAGGAGGATTCCAAGCCGCTGAGGAGATTGATTTTAATTCAGAGTCCGCCAGCGAGGGAAGACACAGGAAGACACGTCCCTGTATCTCTGCTAAGCCATCAGACAAATTCTTCTTTGGCCCCCCTGGGCACTGCCTTAATCATGGGGATGAAATTCTAATTAATTTCAACTCCAAAGATCTGGGGGAGGGCAGCCAGAAGTAACAAAGGCAGAACGAACCCACGGGGCAGGAACAAAATTTGCAAGCGTGGCTAAGTAGGACAAAGGGATATATATCCAAATTCCCCATTTTTTTTTCGCGAATGAATCAGAGAGGGAGCCCGAGGTGCAGCTCGCGATAGGCCGCGGAAGTTATTAGGCGCTTGAAAGGGAGCGGGGAGGCGGGGCAGGGCAGAGAGGGGCCCTGTTTAAAGGAGCCTCGCAGGGGGAAATCTTCGGCTGCGCGCGATTCTGTGGAGATTAAACAGGCTTTGATGGCCGAATCACGGGGATAGGATCACAGGGCGAGGACATCTTGCAAAGGAGTGCGGTTGAAACGGATAGAATCGCTCATAACTGATATTCAAAGCGCGAGGGGGGGCTTCAGACAGGCCGGCGCGAGGCTGCGGCAGTCGCGCGCGGGAAAGGCGCGCTTTTTTTTTTATTATTATACTCGGAGGCGGGTCAGCCCCGTCGGGTGCCCGGGGCGAGTTTTCCACAGTTTCAGATAAAGGGGCCCATTATCTGCCGTCAACCCTATAACCCAAGGGATTGGCAGGGATAATTAGGAGAGCTCACTTTTGGAAGCAGGGGCGTGCTACTGAGGAGGATGGGAAAGCATGGGTAAAAGTGATTAAATCATCTCAAACTGAAACCGGAGCCACTCCACAGCGTTCAGAGGCTTCTAAAGGGGAAAGTGGATCAGTGCTGCACAGTTTATTTATTTATTTAATGTGTTTTTATATAGCGCGAACTTTTACCCGAAAGTGTCAGAGCGCTTCACAAAAGGAACAGTTACATTACATAAGGACTTCAGAGTACATGAGTTACATAAAAAATGCAAACTGAAAAACTCTAAATTCACATAAAATGGCAGTAAGTACAAAAGTCTACTACAGATACTAGTGATTAGAGTTACATATATGCATGTTGCAATTGGTAAAATAAACTGAACCCCCTCAATAACTTAAAGTGAACCACGTGCATTGTTTTCTTTAATGCCTCTCTACCTACATGAAGTGATAAAATGGCATTCTGTAGCCACTCTACAGAAGTAAGACATGTAACATGTGTTAGGTCTTGCAAGCCTTATGGAAGCGTTGTATAAATAGCAATAGAAGTGCAGCTGAATTTTGACTTTGCAACGTCTCGTGCCAAAGCCAATAGATCGCACGAACAGCCACCGGCAGCCTAGAATAAAAAATAAAAAAAATTTAAAAAAACACAACTCAAAGTCAATTGCTATGTAAGCTCTGTACGCCCAGCAAAGCGGCCTGGACCCGTTCGCCCACGACTAAAGCCAACCCTGCTATCCATTGTAGATTACATCTGCTCTTGAAGGTTCCATATTACACTGTTTAAATATATTTTGCACAGTACTTAATTTGTAAACAATGAAGTGCTAGGACCCTTCTCAGAAGGCCACTGCAGCCTGCACCATGCATTGCCCCTGCCAGCGCTGCCAATGACAGTACCACCATAAGTACCACCATAACACCTAACCATTGCACTCCTAAAAGTGTGACAATTCAGACTATTTCAGGCCACGCAAACCTATGATATTGGCATGAGAGGCTAGTATAATTCATTTTCAATGCCATTTGACTTAATAATCACAGTAGTTGTGCACACCTTGTTCAACAAGGTTGTAAGGGCAAGATGGGTTTCTCTTATTTTGTAGGAAAATTCTAATCAGACCATAGTTCATTTTGTAGCGTGTTTATGATGGTGTTGTCACTCTATCCGTGAGAGTGAGTGAGAGAACAAAACTGACAGCCAACACATGTTTCACCCCTTACACGGCCATCCGGCCTGGCGCTTCTTCAAGGCGTATTGTAGGGTAAAAGAGGGTTTAGTCGTCTGGGTGGTTAGGGTCATTCCGGTTGCTATAAGTAACAGGCGTAAATGCCGCAGTAGTGGAATCTCCGTTCGTCGGTCTTGCAAGACCTTGTTGAACCTTATCGACATTAGGGGGTTAGGGGTATCCCCCTGTCAGGGGCAAGCTTCAGCACAAGAATTTTCCACTCAATACTCGGCCAGTAAGGGATCGAGACCTCTCACCCCTTAAATCACAAAGTTGTTCACACCTTGGACATCGTCACAATGTGGTGGTCTGCCACTAGAGTCGGTGCTGACAATTAAGTGCTGGTGCAGAGCACCGGAAACCACAGGCTCATATTAAGCATTGGTTTTGCAATCAATTACATATTGGCTGCTTATTCCCACTACAGATTCCACGTTTCTACATATTTGCAAAACTCTTACCTCTTTCATAACAAAAGTAAGAGAGTAAGAGCATGATTACAAGTTCGGAAGGGTCACTTCCAATCTTCAGCTCAAATTATTTCAGGGAAAAGAACCAGGGTTATATATACATCAATTAACACCCCCTACAATTTTCCCTTGAAAGATTTTGGCCAAATAAATCTCCTGAAACCTACTAGGGAAGTGAGATATAAATTCTGATGCACTTAGAATTAAGCATGCCTTGTTTTGCCTATAATTCCTCATTTGCCAAACAACAGCCCAGAACCTACGGTATTACACGTCACTGGTAAATACCTGAGCCAAGCCTATTGATAGTGACTGGTTGTGTTTCTTTTCTGCCACAACTCATAATCATAGCCCTAGAATTTAAAAGAGGGACAGGAGAAGAGGGGGATGTGTGAAAAAATGTTAGGACTAAAGAATCTTCTACCATATGTTAGACCTGTCAGCTTAAGGTGGTCTTTCCCCCAACTTTTTTGCCTTCCTCCTCCATATTTTACTGATCTCATTTCTGGTGGCCTTTAGGACTCTGTGTACTTTGCCACTGTTAACCAGTACTAATGTGCATGTGCTCACTCCTTAAACATGGTAACACTGGCTTATCTCCAGTTGTCATCTTTAATTTAAATATATGTCCCTAGTAGAGTGGTACTACAGGTACACAGGGCCTGTAAATCAAATGCTACTAGTCGGCCTGCAGCAATTATTGTTAAACCCACTTAAGTAGCCTTACAAATCTGTCTCAGGCCTACCTTTATAGCCACTGTTTATGCAGCTAAACTACCATTTCAACCCAGCAAAATACATATTTTACCAGGTCTTAACCTTCCCTTTCAATACATAAAAGTCAGCCCTAGGACAGGCCCCATGTAGCCCAGAGGGCAGGATGCAATGTAATTAAAAGGTAGGACACGCTCTTTTAAATTTTACATGTCCTGGTGGTGAAAATATCCTACATTCGTTTTGCACTATTGCAATCTCTACTTATCCCATAGAATAATATTGGGGTTACCTTATTACATTATTAAGTGATAACTACCAAATGGGAACAGGTAACCAGTTCATATTTGGTGTCTTTGGAATCTTAAAAAAAATCCCTCTTTATTGGTAAAGTCACATTTTAAATTACAATTTTGAAAATGCAATTTTAGGAAAGTTCCATTTATCTGCCTTAGCCATTCGGTGCCTGCAGCCTATCTATCCGAGAGTCACATGACTAGGTGTAGTTGGCAGTTGGTCTTTTTGTATTCCTCCCAGACAGCTATACACAAAAGAGCTCAGGTGTGCCTGGATGGTCATAACTGACAGGACGGGAGGGCATAGCTGGGCACAGCCCCACTTGCACCTGAATAGTCTGTGTCCTGCCTTCACACAAAAAGCTGCATACCCCCTGTAGTTTGCCAGGAACCAGGTATGGGGAGGCAGGAAACCTGTGCACTTCAAAGGGAATCCTCCAGAAACTTCCCCCACTTCAAATAAGGTAATAGGTATAAACATTGCACCTCAGATATCAACTCTTCAGATCAATTCAATTCAAAAATCTTTATTTGACCTCTATAGTTCATAAAAGAAAACAACAGAAATAAATACAGACAAATACAAAATATAAACAGATAAAATTGACAGCAAGATATAAGTGTGACTATTCAATAAACTAACTCTAATAGAGAGACACTTTGATCCAATACAATAAAAGCATGCATATGTTAAAAACGTCATACGACCTACAAAATTCTTCATTTTAAGATTACAATACAAATTATGAGAGAATAAAAAGACCAATGTACAGATACCCTATCATTGTTTTTCTTGCCCGGATAGCTGACTTTAGAAAGGCACAGACACAATAACAATTTCAAGCAAGCTTAAAGTCTCTAAATAAAGCAAACCTACTTTACACCGTTGGAATCCTAATTTACATAACAAGGGTTTCACAAAGTGCTTGCATGGCAAACTTCGCATATTACAAAAAAAATCATTAAGTGCAATAGTGTTTGCGCAAATTTATTGTCTCATGGGCAAGATGATACTATATTCCCCTCTAGGTCTGGGACACTTTTAAAGCACAGGGACCAATAAACTGAGCCCGCCCTGAAACGAAAAAGAATTGATCACTCCCATTGTGTGAGATCAATAGATAGATACATAGTGTGTATTCCTGTAGCCCAAGATCTTTAATACTTCAGGACCATGCATTTAAGTAGGTAATTTTTTATTCTTAGGTCTTCACGGTGTTTCAGGAATGTTGCTTTCACCCTTATTTTATCTGCTTTAGAAATGCTGCTGGGCTCAGTAAACAGAGAAGACAATCCCATGGTAACTAGAGTGTCCTGAATATAACTCAACCATGGAATAGAAAAAGCCTTTACAAGGTTGAGACTCTTAAGAATGACATCACACTTGGGCGGGGTGGAGGGCGGATTCACTGAATCATGTCGGCTCTCATTGTTAGAGAATAACCCCCAGATGCATCAATCACCCACTTTGCTATTCCTTATTAGCGAAAAATAAGGATTCGCTAATAAGGAATGGCAAAGGCTATGCATGAAGAAATCACTAAAAAAATTGCGATTTCTTAAAATTTCTTAATTGCGACTCGCAAATTGCAAGTCGCAATTAAGGAATACCTCCCCATTCATTCCTATGGGCCTAGAGGCCCATAGGAATGAATGGGAAGACAATCTCAATTTGCGATTCTCAATTAGAGAATAGCAAATTGAGTTTGCAATTTCAAGGGTGCCAGGGTGTCAAAAGGACACCCTGTTGCACCCCTGAAATCTGCATATGGGTACATCTTGCACACACACACATGTCCTAAGGGCATGTTTGTGTGTAAAATGAAACTTTGAAAAATGCACTTTAGTGCATTTTTCAAAGTTTTTGCAAATTACAATGAAGTTCAACTTCATGGTAATTTGCGACTCCTATTAGCGAAATCGCAATTTTTTTAACTTTAATGCAAGTAATAGCGATTTCTTAAATTGCGATTTTTGCATTTGGGATGATGCATCCCAAATGCAAAAATACTGGTCGCAAAGGGGCAGATTCTGAGAATCTGCCCCTTTGCGAGCGGATTTTAGCTTGATGCATCTATGCCTATGTCCCGTAGTAAATCTGTGCCCCCTTGAACCACTGGAGACAAACTGTCTTGAACCTCACTCGAATAACATTAATATGATGATAAAACCTAACAATGTACAAGCACTTGTAGTTACTGTAATGTATGATCATTTGAGCAAAGTTAAAAAAAAAACAATTACATCAAAACGTATCTGCCGTATTTGTTTTGATACCGACCCACAACAAAAGAGGGGCCTGGTGAACCTTATCTGAATTAAATCCCTGGTTCAGCTCTGAATGGATAGTAAAGCTAGAAGTAGTGGGCAGTAAATTCAATAGCCAACAGAGAAAATGATTTCCTCTTCCTGTAGGGAACATCTTTCATAACCCTGCAAACCTGCTCCATAGGTAGCAGCACAAATGCTCTGGGAGTTATACACCTTCAGTGCTGGCAACACAGTCCATATGGTGCCTGGTCTAATAAGATTGCAAACTTTCCCTGTAGTTCTGTTGAGTTTGAGACTAGAGTTGTTAAGCTGGGAGTACCAAGATCCGGGGTAACTAAAAGTCCACCAAGATAACAGAAATTGACAACACAAGTAAATGCTTGCCCCTTGAAGATAATTCTATTTAGCCTTAGTGTATCGGGCCCACAGGACATCATATGTGAATAGTACAATTTTTTTGAATCGATATCTCTCATAAAAATAGCAAAATGGCCCACCAGCCGCCTCAGTGGATTAGGAGTAAGAGCTAAAGGTCTGCCTCATCGGCAGAGAGTAAGCCTGCCATACCTGGGGTGTCTGCATGAGTGGAAATTAAATGAGCTGTTAACCCATTAAAGTAGAGGATGAAAAACAGGGGTGGCAATATGCACCCCTGCTTCACTCCCTTCTTCAATGGGAATTCAGATGAAAGCTCAACATGAGCGTTTAAACACAGTCTAGCTGAAAGATCTGCATGCAAACTATAGAGATCACTTATGGACCTGTGGACTCTACCGGGAAGAGGGACTGCCCAGCTCTGAAGACTGCTCTGCTGACCTACTTTGATGCCCAAAGACTGCTCAAAGACTGCTGTTGCTGCACAAGTACTCTTCTGCTGTGAACTGCCCTGCTAAAACCACCCTGACTAGGTGTCCTACTGAGAGGAAACAGACTTTTTTGCAGGTTCACCACATTTTTTTGCCCATTTGGACTACTGACTGCTGGCTTTTCAACCCTGAGAGTGCACTGAGGCCAGCTAACCAGACCTCAGTTGCAGTGTTCTAACCCATTGCAAAATGTATGCTGAATTTGTATACCCACAATTGGCATAAGATAACTTACTTATAAGTCCCTAGTATATGGTATCAAGTGTACCCAGGGTATGTAAGACAGAGTGTCCATCCCCCCAGGGCTGCAACACTGATTGTGCCACCCTGTGTCAGACAAAGTACAACATTTCTCCCATTATGCCACGTCAGACTTGAAGAGCAATTTAAAAAATGCTAGTTTGGCTTTGGCATTTAAAACACTGGCAAAGCCCCTACTTCCCTTAAGAATACGTGTAAGTCTCCCATAAACAAGGCCTATTGAGCCCTAAGACAGGCAGCTGTATATTCCTAAGTAGGGTATATACTTTTAATATATGTCCTAACCGTAAAATTTCCAAATTGTTGTTTGTTGCTGTGGGAAAATGAGTAGCCCCATTGGCTAACACAGAGTTACCAGCTGATCTGTAAGTCTGGCTAATTTCTGAATGGGACTACTAATATAGGTACTTCAAGGTATCAAAGTAGTTATGGCATTAATCCAAACTTGATGCCCAAGTTGAATTTAATGCCACTTTTAAGGAAAGTCGCCTTTTGGAAAGTTGTCACTTTGTTGCCCAGTTTGTTCAGTGTCCTCGCACAATTAAAGGCCAACAGCTGTCTGCCCTCCTGGGGAGTTGTATGAATGAGTACCAGACTCAGGAAGTGCTACCTCTCCTTGTAGGAAGCCCCAAAGGGTGTTGGTCCAAAAGGCAAGCTTCAAAGACGGAGCCTGCTTTGCTGCGCAAATGGTGATCACATTCTGTAGTACGCTGGCTTCTCTATATATAGTGCACTAACATGAAGTACGTTGTGCAGAGAGTCCAGTGAGGCCTAGATTGGTATACAGAGGCAAAAGTAGATAATACTAATGCTCTATTTGTGGTAGTGTGGGCGAGCAGTTAGACTTATCAGAGGGTAGTACTAAGTATTTGTTGTACTCACGGAGGCAATGAGTGAGACACACTCGCAAGAATAAATCTGAGACCGATTTGCAAAAATAATAATTTTTATATAATTTTTCAGACCAAGAACTTTGTTCCACAGTAAGTACTTTTAAAGATATACATTTTTAGAGTTTTCAAAATCAATCACATTTGTGCGCAATTACTCATCATTGAAATCAGTGGGGAAAAAGACAAAAATGCATTTAAAATCATACATTTGACTTTCTATGTTCACCTTTTGCATTTCAATAGTTAGCAAGGCCAGGTCCAATGTTCATCCAGCGGATTCTTGGTAGCGTCCTGTATTTGGCCAGGAGCAGGGTGCTGAGGCTGTTGGCAGCTGGCGTGCTATGGAAGAGGGAACCACTTGAAATGCACTGCACTAGGGGACTAACAGGTGAGTCCGTGGAGGCCCACTCCAGGAAGCAGGTTGCAAGGGCCTCAGGACCATGGGAGCACAGCCGGATTGTCATTACTAGGGCTGGTCGGGCGCAGATCAGATAGGTCAGCCGAGCAGCATGCTTCGAGATGTCCACGTGGTCAGGAGCAGGCTGCTTAGAGAAGTGATTTCTGGACTGGTGGACCCATATCAAAGTGGGTCTCGACGAGTGTTTGCTTCCTGAGAATTTGGAGTCTCGGGAGTACTCTTTGTCTTGGTGCAGGGTGCGGGAGGTCTGGCTGCCCAGGTATTGGTGCGGCATAGCTCTGGTAGGTATGCACTCTATGGGGGGATAGCACAAATCTGACTGCCATTTGGACTCTTCGGTCTGCTCTGTACCAAGACATGCAGCATGCAATGGCAGTGTGGATGGTCTTGGGGAGTCTTCAGGCCCAATGCTGTGGGTACCAGGGGTATCATTTACTATCGACTTATATAGGTTGCTGTAGTGATGCCAATTGTGGTACGATTTTACAGAAAATACACTGGTACCGAGAGCCTGGGAAAATGTGAGGGGAGTACTGCAACAGACACTAAGTTTCTCACTCACTTCTGATTGGCTGCGCTTATCTTCAGGTAGACAAGAGGGCGGTGGGAACAGAGATGGGAGACTAGTACTTAAACTGGTTTTCCTGTGAGCATGTAGCCTACAGATAACCACACCTCTAAGGTGGGCTACAAAGCTCCTAACTTCCAAGGAAGGATACAGACATGAGAACGGGCAGAACTGTGCACTCTGGGATTTTTAGATGCCACGCATAGCCAAAATTCATATCAGGATTGGAGAGATCCTAGTAGCCCATTGGCTAGTGACTGCATCAGCCTCACAAGTGCACTTTCCAGGTAAAAATATGGCACCCCAGCCAACGGTAACCTCAGATTACAATGGAACTAGAGAAAGGACTGAAGAAGCACTACCCTGCTGAACTCCAGTCCTGGCAAAAAGAAGTTGCACTGTCTGCTGGACTGCTCCTGCTGCACCTTGGGTTAGCAAATAGAAGACTGTGCCTTTGGCCTTTGGCTCAAGGAAAAGTTTCTCCCAAACACCAGACCAAAGTGACTCCAAGGGTCAGCACCCCCGGGAACCAGCACCAGGCCATCAAAACTGGCATGCTCCTCGAATCACCGCTGACTGCCGCTGGACAACCCAAGAGACCGATCCTTGATAGTCAAAAGTTGCACCTGACTCTGCTAGACCCATGATTGTCATCTGAGTTCAGATTCGTTACCAAAGATGGGCATGAGCCTTCACCAGAGGATACAGCTGGACCCACTGTGTAAAGAGATCTGTAGCCCAGCGGCAGCTGGCCTTCTACTGTCTCAAAGAGGACTTTGAGGGAAACCTGGCTGACGCCAGACTCCGATCCAGACATTGTATCAGCCATGCCCCCGGGTGTCCAAATCATGCAGAAGGACCGGGCTGCAGAGGGAGGAGTTGGCTTGGCAATAATATATAAAGAACAGTATCCTTGTCGATGCACCTCTGAACGAATCCCAGACTGCGAAAGCCTCTCATTCAGCATTGAATTCTCTCCCAATAATTGTTTCTGAGGCACCCTTATATATCGGCCGCCGGGCCCCCCAAAGCAGTTTCATAAGGTCCTCCCACCGACTCTGGCCGAGTCGGTTACATCTCTCTCCAACTACACACTGCTTGGCGATCTTAATTTTCATTTTGATGCCGCCTATGACCATACCGCCACTGAGTTGGCGGATGACTTAGCAGCTCTACAACTGGTCCAGTTAGTCGATTCACCTACCCACATTAAGGGCCATCTTTTGGATCCAGTATTCAGCAACTGTATTGAGCTCAAGGCTGGGCAACCCATTTGTCTTCCTTGGACTGACCATTTACTTGTCCCCCTCACATGGTCTACATACAGACCACCCCATTCAACCCCTATTGTGAGGAACGCTAGAAACTGGGCTAGACTCCCAGTGGAATTCTGGTCCAATAGCCTCATCGCTTCCGGCCCCCTTTGTAATGGGGATCCTTGTGTCGCCAATCAGGATTATGAAGAGTGGATCTTCAAGTCTCTTGAGGCCACCCTCCCCCTCTGTAAAATCACTACGAAGCACTCACAAAAAACGGCCCCCTGGTTTTCCGAGGAACTCAGGGAAAAAATACGGCATTGTAGGAAATTAGAAAGACGGTGGTGCTTGGATTACTCCTTGGACGATAAAACCCAATATAGAGAAGTGATTAGAGCCTATAAAGATGAGGTAAAAGCTGCCCAATCAGCTTATTTCGCTACACAAATAATGAGGGCAAAATCTAAACCTAAAGAAATCTTTCATATAGTAAAAAGCCTCACTAAACCCCTACCACCTATGTTTCAGTGTAAAACAATAGCCCAGTGTAATGATTTGGCAGAATTCTTCCATCAAAAATTTCACCAAATCTACTCCTCCTTTCCTGCCATGGATCTCGACCCCGCTGCTAAGGCGTGGTCGAGTACGGTGGAAGCTCCCCCTCAACCCCCTGTAACCTTGGAAGATTTTCCATTGTTGGAACAGGAATCCCTGGAATCTCTAGCTCGACACGTAAAATCAGGGTCTCCATGCGATCCAGCTCCACCTGAGGCAATGATCTCGGTAATTCAGGCCGTCCTCCCCACTATCAGGAATCTTCTCAATGCCTCTATCACCTCCTGCATTGTCCCGCCCCCCTGGAAGCAGGCTATGGTACGTGCACTGCTGAAGAAACCAACCCTAGACCCTGGCGACTATAGCAGCTACCGCCCCATTTCCCTGCTTCCCTGGGTAAGCAAAATTCTTGAGAAGCACATCAACATTCATCTGATGGACTTTCTCGAGAATAACCAACTGCTGGATGCCACCCAAACGGGCTTTCGACCTAGACATGGGACGGAGACCGCCTTATTAGCGGCCACTGAGGAAACCAGAAGGATTTTAGATCGAGGGGGATCAGTGGCAGTGGTCCTCCTCGATATAAGTGCAGCATTCGGAAAAGGTTAACCATGATGTGTTGCTCTGCCGCCTATCCGATGTTGGAATCGCAGGTAGGGCAATACTCTGGCTCAAATCCTTTCTGAGCAATAGGTCCTTTCAGATCTTTGAGGGAGATATGGTCTCTTCCAGAAAACCTCTGAGCTGCGGGGTACCGCAGGGCTCCTCCCTAAGCCCTGCGTTATTTAACATCTATATGAGACCATTGGCTGACGTCGTCGGTCCGTTTGGTATTAAGATCATTTCATACGCGGACAACACTCAGCTAGTGGTCTCTCTGGCGCAGGCGGATGGCCAATCAGCACAAATGGAGTTAATGAAATGCTTGGAAGAAGTAAAAAGCTGGATGACGACATCCTCCCTTAAGCTTAACAGAGATAAAACTGAGCTGATGCTCCTGGGCCTGCTGTTCCAACGCACTTTGACTCCTTCTGGCCTCCATGCCTAGGTATTCCCCCTGTACCCAAGGACAACATAAAAAGCTTGGGGGTATGGCTGGATAAAGCCTTAACCTTTAACTCCCAGGCCACGAAGCTTTCCGCAACGTGTTTTGGCCTCCTTAGGATGCTGAAAAAAGTACTTCCTATCCTACCTATGGAGCCCAAGCAAGTTGCTGTCCAAGGTCTGATCCAGTCTCGGCTGGACTTTAGCAATGTCTTGTACCTCGGTGCGCCCGACTACACATTGCACAAGTTGCAGATTGTCCAAAACTGCGCGGCTCGCACATTGCTCCGGTTGCCATGCAGACTGTCAGCCAAACCTGGGCTGAGTAGCCTGCATTGGCTCCCGGTCCGGCAAAGAATTGCCTTTAAGGCAATGTGCATATCCCACCAAGCCTTCTGGCACAAAGGACCGGCAATTAGCCGCCAATTAATCACACAGTACCACCCCAGAAAACATCTCCGCTCTAGCCAGTCCTTCCTAGCCACAGTTCCCAGTATTAAAAGAACGAGATCTGGTGGGAGGATGTTCTCCTATAAAGCTGCCAAAATGTGAAACTCCCTTCCCCTCCAACTTAGGTCTAACCCTGATCTGCCCTCCTTTCGTAAACAACTAAAGACCTTTCTTTTTAACGCGCACAACTAATTCCCTGGCTGATCGCCTTTGACAAATTGGTCCACTCTCTAGTTAGCGCTTGGACGCCTCAGGGCAGCAATCGCGCTCTATAAGTTTACGTTTCATTTCATTTCATTTCATTTTATTTTAGGGACACCAAACGCTGTGGCCAAATTCACCCGACCTTACCTGTGATCTAAAGAATAACCACAAGGACATCGCCGGCAACAGCACAGCACACAGAACATCATTCAGCATCCTGCATTCTCAACATCAGGACCACTCCATTGAAGTCTATGGTGATCTTAATGTAAAGTGTGGAGCTGGACTTGAGACTGCTTTGGTGACCAGGTACCTCTCCAACTGCTTCCTATTGTCCTCCAACCATCTCCCTGTCCGATTTGGTAACACCACTCAGGCTGAAGAAGCTGAACACAACTCTTTAATATTTTTCAAACGTTTCTGAAATATACAGTTACCAAAGAACTTAACACATTGTCGCTAAGTTAAGCCAAACTGTTCTCTGCAAAGCTCCCAGTGGGTTAAGCACAGGTTAATTTGCAGTATGCTTGTGCCTTACCATGACTATGAGTATGGTTGCTGCTTGTCCAGGGCTCACACCCCAGTCATCCAACAACCCATATTTTAACAGTGACCTCTTTAGGTCAACTAGGTGTTGTGCTAGCTATGGCAGAGTTAGGCACAGTAGTACCTCACCGTCCCAAGTCGAGGGAAAAGGCAAGAATGGTAGAGGCACAGTCTTAACTAAGGTCCAATCTTAGTAAGGTTGTCATAGTTGATGTTGGTCAGTACCCCAGAGGGAATGGTCCTGACATTTCTTTTTCAGGATTTCCCCCACTTTTCGATCCCATTTGAACTACTAGCATCTGCTTTTTTGACCCTGAGAGTGCATTGAGGCCTGCTATTCAGGTCCCAGTGCCAATGTTCATTGCAAACTGTATGTTGAATTGTTTACCCCCAATTGGCATAAGCCCCACTTACTCATGAGTCCGTAGTATATAATGTCAAGAGCACCCAGGGTATGTAAGACAGAGTGTCCCCCCAGGGTTGCAGCACTGATTGTGCAACCCTGTGTGTCACTAAGTAAAAAATGGTTCCCAGCCCGCCCCTGCAGCCTGGAAGAGCACTTTTAAAACTGCTAGTTCGAATATGCCTTTTAAACAATGACATACCCTCCACTTCCCATAACAATAAACGTAAGTCTCTCCTAAGAAAGGCCTCTGGAGTCCTAAGGCAGGGAGCTTTATATTATTAGGTAGGATTTAATCTTTTAATATATGTCATAACAACAAAACTTCCAAATTGTCATTTTTGCTGTTGAAAAGTTAGCAGCCCCATTTCCTAACACAGAGTTACTGACTGACCTCACAGTCTGGCTAAGTTCTGAATGGGACTACTAAAATGGGTAATTCAAGATAATAAATTAATCATGGCATTCAACTCGACTAGATGCCCACGTTGAATTTAATGTCACTTTTAAGGAAGGCAACTTTTAAGAAGGTGCCACTATGTTGCCCAGTTCTCCAGTGGCCTTGCGCGATTGCCGGCCACCGCAGAGTCTTCTGCCCATCTGTAGAATCGTGTGAACGGCTTCCAGGCTGAGGAACCATAGTAGCTTGATACAAGGGGAGGTAAGGCCCACAGGGTGTTGGCCCAAAAGGCAAGCTTCAAGGGCGAAGACACTTTTGGTGGGCAAAAGGTGATCACACTCCAGAAGGGTTTCCCCTATGTTCCGGTAAACAGGCTGGCGGCAGGAACAGAGAGGGGGTACCGGTACCCACATTGGTTTTCTCGTGGGTGTGTATACACAGGTAGCCACACCTCCAGGGTGGGTCTACCAAGCTCCTAATATCCAAGGAAGAGTCCAGTCACACATAGCCGAAAGTCATCATAGGTCTTGAGGGATCCTGGTAGCCCATTGGCTAGTGACTGCATCATACCCCAGGGTACTTGCTAGGCATAAATATTGCACCCCTGGGACACTGAACCTCAGATCACAATAGAACTGGGGAAATTGCCCACCCTGATTATCACCCCATTGGATTTGGTCACCCCAACCAGCCCAGGGTTACAGAACACAACTCTTTCAAACTTTTCAAAGGTTTCTAAAGTTTAGGGTACAAATGCTTGTCTAAATCTAAAAAGATTAGATTTATGTTTTGTTTATAAATCTATATCTCTGGAACCCTCTTGTGAATTTTGCCCATGAAAGTGTCTAAAAATTCATAAAAATATAATCTATTTTTATAAATTGGTGTTGTATTTCTTTTGTGTTGCATGACTTTCTTATTTCGTTGGCAAAGTGACACAAGTCATGGGGATAGTTGGCAGCAAAGTCAGCAGTAGAACTGGAGCAATGCTGCTTGACTACTCCGGACACTTTCAAGTATCACCTGAATGGTGTCCTAATTTGAGGAAAAGCTATGGTATTATACCACATTGTACCTGGTGTAGAGAGTTATAACCCACCATAAGACCCGGGCACTATCACCTAAATCATAATACTATATATGATATACATGCCATGTCCGCTAAAATAAATGTGGGCAATAACATTTTATGTAGAGTGTGTTTAATAATAAACACATTCACTTACTTTTTAGTATAGCGCAAAGGTAAAAAAATAACATTATTACAAGAAGGCATCTTAACAGAGGTGAGAAAACAATTCTTAATCTGTCATGGAAGGCGCCCTACAATGTCTTCATGTAGAAAAACACATTTGGTAATGGTCTGGATACATAGTCAATGTGACTTTGCATCAATGCTTAGATTTAGCCCCATGTATTCTGTTTCTGCCATTGTTTTTGATTTTTTAAATTTGTATTTATTGGTTTATTCAAACAACCTTCAGCAAAGTATAATTAATCTTTGAAAGAGCACAGTAAAGTACATTATCATCATAAACAGGTTAAGCATTGCAATTATTAAGTGAGGAGCCATGACAATCAAAGTAGATAGGTATCAAATAGCGAAAAGATACACTACAAACCTTCAGCAGTGCTATGATCAGCGATGGCAAAGCATTCTGTTCATGTCGACACAAGCAGCACAACGGGAGAGATGTTACACAGCAGGTATGTCAGCTACGGAAGAAAGACACATCTGAAGAGCGCACAGAGCGTGTGGGCCTATATATCAGCAGGGACATGGTGTTCCAACAAATATGTCTGGAGCGGGCCCCATATATTGCGGGGTCGTGAGGAGCGGGGGAGCAATTCAGCATATGTACAAATACGTTCTTGCCAAAGGATCATATCGCTTAACCAATCCTTAAATTTAGGTGCACGGCCCGACCCCACCGGCAGGCAACATGGCGCTTACCAAAACTAGACAAAAGGACACAAACGTTCTGTGTGGGACAGGAATATATGCAGTATAGCCTAGGAGGGCGGTAAGTGGTGATTTGGGAATAGATGTTGAGGTTATGGAGTCCAGGGACTCGAGAACTTGTTGCCAGTAATGATACACCCCAGGAACCCTCCACGCTAGGTGTAGGAAATTTGCTTGTTCCGCCCGACATCTGGCACACCTATCTGACTCACGTAGGCCATATCTGTGTAGCTGTGCTGGGGTATAGTAGCTGCGCTGGAGAAACCTGTAATGAATGATACGCAGCCGACTATTCAATGAAACCTCTTCGGGCTGCTGGTAGCAGAAGGACCATTTTTCATCCGTTAACTCCTGGCCCAAATCTGCCCCCCATTTGTCTCAGGCGATAAAAGGCGGGTAATCGCTGCCTACATACAGTGAGTGGTAAAGCTTGGACACTAAGGAGGTCATTAGGATGGCGGGCAGACTTTGCCCGCCCGCCATCCCCACGGGGATTGGGAGCACCCGCCATAAGGGAAGGGGTCCTGTGGTGGGGATTAGGATGCGCCCGCTATAGTGTCGGGTGCATCCCTCATTTTTAACATTGTGGCGGGCGGTGCTCTCTGCACCGCCCGCCACAATGCTAAAAATGCATGTATGCATTTGCATACACGAAGCGGCAGGCACCGCGTGGGGCCTGCCGCTTCGTGTATGCAAATGCTGGGGGGTATCACAGATACCCCCCGTGTGCACCCCCCACCTCTCCTTCACTCTGGGGGCCCGCAGGGGGCCCCCAGAGTAAATACCGCATGCCTTTCCATGGCGGCATCGCCGCCACGGAAAGGCATGTAACTGAGTCCATTGTAATATGGCTAGCGGTGTCTTATATACACCTCCACCGTATTAGTTCTTTTCCGCCCCGGCCGCAAGGCGACCGGGCCGGAAAAGCAGCAGATGGTCTATCCATCCGCCGCGGTCCCCCCACCATATTAATATGGTGGA
This sequence comes from Lissotriton vulgaris, assembly GCF_964263255.1. Lineage (NCBI taxonomy): Eukaryota > Metazoa > Chordata > Amphibia > Caudata > Salamandridae > Lissotriton > Lissotriton vulgaris. The sequence goes on along the minus strand of NW_028255598.1, from coordinate 46,151 downwards.
AGGGGAATATAGGTGTGGATGGCGGGCGGATTGCCCCCGCCAGGCCGGCGGTGGCTACCGCCAGCCTGGCGGGGGCAATCCGCCCGCCATCAAAATGGGCCCCTTGGTGAGAAGCGGAATCTGCCTGTAAGAGGGGTGCAAAGGTGACAAGGTTGCCGGTTCAGAGGGGAACATGGAGTAACAAGCCTGCACACCATGCCTAAGTCGTGCATAAAGAAAGGTGTCCATGGTAGACGGCGGGGGATCAGGACATAACTGCTGAAGAGTACAGAACTTTCCCTTAACGTAGAGATCCTCCCAAGGTGCAAATATTACGAGTGCGTTCCATGTTTCTTAATATACCTTCCTGTAGCAGCGCCATATCGGGGTGGTAGGTAAGTGGAAGAAGAGGGAAATATAAACAAGGTGTTACCGTGTGTGCTAAAATGCGTGCCCAAGCATTTTTTGTGCAGTCCTCAGAGGTGGGATCTTTCCCCCGGGGTTCTGCTCTGGACAGTATAACACCATCCAATGGAATCTGGTCCGAGAGCCAATGTTTGGTGGCAACATGAGGGGTGTAGCAGGGGGGGTGGAACCAGTAGTGAGCGAAGTGCCCCAGTGCACTTACATAATATAACTCAAAGTTCGGAATGTCCAAACCTCCCTGTTCGTATGGTCGCGTCAGTGTGTCCCATTGGATGCGGGGTTGCTTACCACCCCAGACAAGCCTAATCAATTCTGACGGGAGAGTACTAAAAAATGACGCCCAGGGTCATGAGGAATATTGAGGAAACAATAAAGGAACTTCGGTAGTATGACCATTTTTATAAGAGATATACGACCAGCCATGGTCAGAGGTAGCGCTATCCAACGGTTGATGCAGCCAGTGATATGCTCTATAGCACATCCATAGTTAAGGCGCATAAGTTCGTCATGATTTGCGTAACCCATATCCCCAAGTACTTGACCTCATTGTCACACCATTCAATAGGGTAGTCCATCTCGAAGGGGGTGCAGCACTGCTGAGCGGGAACATTTGTGATTTACTCCAATTTATATTAATGCCAGAATAGCCACCAAATTTAACAAATTTGTGCATGAGTAGATTCAGATTTTGTCTAGTATCTTTGATATAAAGTGTAATGTCGTTCGCATAGAGGGATATAGGGACAGGACGCAGGAGGCAACGGAGACCCACATGATTGCAATGTCGTCTAATTCCGGCCGCCATTGGCTCCATTACCAAGAGGAGTGGGGAGAGGGGGCATCCCAGGCAAGTGCCACGGGATAGAGAGAAGGAAGGTGAGGTGTGCCCATTGATTAAGACTCTCGTCGTATGTGAAGTGTACAACAGTCGGACCCAGGAGAGGAAACCAGTAGGGAGCCCCATGCATTGTAGAATGTTAAATAAGTAATCCCATTCCACCGAGTCAAAGGCCTTAGAGGCATCTAAAAAAAACTGCTGCAAGAGCTAGCTTGGCATCGACTGTCTGTAAGATGGAAAACAAGGTACGAAGGTTATGGGACGTTGCTCTTCCTGGTATGAAACCCGCCTGGTCCGGGAGAACTAATTTATGTAGGAGTAGGGACAACCGATTAGCCAACAATTTAGCAAGAATCTTGGTGTCAGTATTCAATAAGGACAAGGGTCTGTATGATTCACATTGGTCAGCAGGTTTAGTTGGCTTCAACAGTGACGTAAAAAGGGCTTCCCTCATCGAGGTGAAGGAATGTGGGATTCCTGGGCTTCAAGAAAAACATATTTTCGTATTGGGAGTAGCTGATCAATGTATGATTGGTTCTGCTATTGTTGAGTCTAAACTGGGATGCAGTTGGCACCTGAGGATTGTTCCAACAGTGTACATGTGCTATGTACTGACAGTGACAGCATTGCCCTTTCACATTTTATGTACCATATGACGCAGAGTAAAAGGGGCCTTTTATTTTCCTCTACAGCACAACCAGAGTGCAAGTCTCATTTCACTTAAAATAAGTAATTCCCTGTGTATGAGTAGGCCACTGGCTGGGAGCATTTGGAGATCAAATGGATCCAGCTGGTCATTCACACCCTGTCTCAAAGTGTGTAACTGTACAAGCTACCAAGAGATAACCAGGGTCTAAAAGTGTTTACATTTTCAGGCTTTCTTAAGCTATGTAAAGATGTAGCTATATGTGCGCTCTACTGAGATGTTCAGTATGTAACATTAGGCCTTTGTGTAGGGCATTCCCCCTATTTGCATAGTCCAAAAGGCCTTTCACAATATGGATGTGTTGGAACTGGCACTTTTTGCAGGGTTATCCCCAAACCTTTTGCCTTCCTCCTGTATTTTATCTGACCTGTGCTAAAGTGCAAGTGCATGTGCTCTCTCTTGTAAACCTGGTAAGAATGGTCTGCACCTGTTTGGCATATTTACTTGTCTTGCAAGTCCCTTGTACAGTGGTATCCCATATACCCAGGGCCTGTAAATAAAATGCTACTAGTAGGCTTGCAGCGCTGCTTGCACCATTCCCCGAAGTAGCCTTTCAAACCTGCCTCAGGCCTCTGCAGGGCCTGCACAGGCAGTTTGCAGTCGCAGTGACGTGGCACTTAAAATGTTTGCCACGTCTGAAACTCCTCTTTTACTACAGATTGATCACCCCTAAGGTAGGCCCTAGTTAGCCCTATGGGCAGGGGGCTGTGTAGGTAAAAGGTAGGACATGTGCCTTAGCTTTGTGGCATGTCCTGGTAGTGACATTAAGCCGATTTTGTTTCTCACTGCTGTGAGGCTGCTCTCTCATAGGGTTGCATTGTACATTCCCTGATATGAGCTTCAGTGGTACTTTCTGATATGAGAGGGGTGGCGTGGCGATATTTGGTTTAATTGGAAACCTTTGTTATTGGTGAAAGTGGATTTGTTATTACTATTTTAGAAATGTCACTTTTAGAAGTGGGTATTTCTGTGTGCTTATGAGTCTAAGTGGCCTGCCTGGATGTGTATTCCCCGTCTGGTTTAGACTGACAGGAGAAAAGGAATGTGCATTCACTTTAGACAGTCACAAGGGGGTTGAGGTGTGTCCTGCCTTTCCTGGGTGACTCAGCGCTAGGCTGAATAAACCTTGGCTGCATTTACAGTGGCAGGAGGAGTTTCCATTGCACCTGAATAGGCCTGGACTCCATTTAGAGTGATGGGAGGAGTTGCACCTGCACCTGACTAGGGCTGTGCCTGCCTTTCACAATGCTGTCTCCACCCCTCTGTAGTGTGTCTGGGGCCAGGGCTTGGTATTTAAAAAGGGGTGTTGTGCACTTCTAAAAAAGTGTTTGAGGTGCCCCAAGAACATAGACTGTCTCACTATAAGTACAGGGGATGTGTCCCCATGATTGTAGACACTGTGTGGACTTGTAACCGGAAAGCTTCTGGACTGCCAGGAGGAACTGACGTGGGGCTGGATCAGTCTATAGTATGGATATGCTGCCCTGAGATAAGGACTGCTACTCTGCTCTGAGGACCCCTCATTCTGGCACACCTGTATGCACCTTGCTGGGGTGTCCCAGTGCTCTCCAAACTCTAGCGCCTGGTGAGCGCAATATTTCCTCTGCAAACAGAGCCTGGTGAGCTCTTCTGAATAGCTCACCAGGCAGCATGTCCAGCACTGCACTTTCCCCTGGGGGTTTCAGCAATGGGAGGAGAGAGCTGAAGTGGAAGACGCAATCTCCCTCTTCCTGTCATGTCCCCACATTTCGTCATGTGTTGGTTATCGGCAGCCGAGGCTCTGCTATGTGGCCCCAGGCTGCAGTGTGCAAACTGAAAGGAAACCTTGGCATGTAGTCCCAGCATTGCAGAGCAATGCTGACATTACCAGTGGGCAGGGCCCATCCCTCTAGGAAGACCAAGAGGAAAGAGCGCCTGGTGTCAGCGGCCCGAGCCCCAGGCATGGGCCTGTTATTCAGTGAAAGGGATCAGCGGTGATAGAGAAGGCCTGGCCTGCCACAAGTCCCGGTGCGAAAGGGGTGACCGCAAGCTCCGCAGTCACCGTCACTGTGCCGGGGCCAAGGGGCCAAGGTGGGCTGACCTCATTTTGTTCTGCAAGAGCGGAATCCCATGCTTGAAAGGCTGCAATGTTGCTGCAGCTGCATTTTGGCCATTTCTCCATGTGGGGAGGCTCTGTTGAGGATTCCGCTGAATCGAGGGTGGCCTCCCCCTTCCTGCACACAAGTACTTGGGGGGCACTGAATCTTGGCCTAAGGACCGAGTGAGACCTCGATGGAGGCCCCGATCCCTGGATTCCTAGGAATTGCATGGAGTTACCCCATTTCCTGGTGTAGGTGGGCGAGTGGCCCAGAAGCAGATAGCAGCACACATTGAAAGAGGAAGTAACAAGGAGAAATACAGATGTTTCTACTCGTAACACCTCTCCTGGGAACTGTGCTTAGTTTTAGCCGGGGGTTTAGGGGTTCTGCTCCTGCATTTAATCGTCAACACTGGTGCTATTCATGAGCATCCGTTAAGGACACATTCATTTATGGTAGGCATGGGGAGAATAAGTGATTTGCCCAGAACCACAGGCTGTTGAGCCGACGCCGAGACTCAAACCTGGTTCCCCAGCTCCATAGTCGGCAGCTCTGGCCATTACACCACATCATCTTCTCCACACTTCCATGGTGAATAGTTGGTTCTGTTTTAGGCGGCGCTAACAGAAGAAATGGGCTAGTGCAAGCTGCCTCCTGATGAGAACCCTGGCACTTATTTTTTTAGAAATTAAACAATGCCTGGGAAAGTGTCGTGTTTGGCACATTCCCGGGTTCCCCATTTCTGGTAAATCTGGAAATGCATCATAAAACATGGGAGTTGTTTGGGTACACCCATGCAATGGCCATGGAATGCCTCCCTTGTGCAGAGTAAGGCAACACAACAATGTGTGCTGTGTTTTTACTCGAGATTTATGAAGCCTTTCAGGTCCATGCAAGGTGTCCTTGTGTGCATACATCACACTTTTGAGTTGCTTCCATGGTAAAAAAAAATGACACGACTGGGGCCATAAATATGCTTCTAAATATTTTCAAAAGCATACCTCACTTGTCAGTTACTGGGCTGCGTACGTCACTAAACAGATATTGAACTGTGATAGGTCCCATTATATTGAGGTATGCTGAGGTAAGCTGCCACTATAACTGCTTCAGTGGGGTGCTTCTGATCCAGTGAGCAAACTAGGCAGATATCAGAATAGGAGGAGGATAAAGCAGCAGATGAAACACACAACAGCTATTGGGGTGAAACCCGCAGTTGGAAAAGTTAATGAAAGGAGACAATGACATCAAAGCAGAAGGCTGGTTGTGGAAAGTGGGTGGGCATACTGGAAGCACTAACATTGTTGCTTACCATGAACCATTCTTAGTGATTCAGAAAAGGGGTTGGTGATGAACAGAGTGTCTGAGTTAAGCAGACCACTCTTACCCAGTCCAAAGATCAGGGCTTGCTCCATCACCGTTATTTATCTCACTGCACCCCCTTTTCTGAATTGTTTTGTCCACCATAAGCGTGGAAGGGTATACTCAGATGTGAGTCCCTTGCTCACTGCATCATCAGGATTCAAGCAAGCCGGGCCGAAGACGGCTGAAATGCCAGAAACCGGTCCCCGGAAGCTTGTTTCCTTCCCAGTATAAGAATTGGCTTGGTAGTTTGGTCTGCCCTGTTCCCATGATGCACTGGGCCAGGGTCAGACTAATTTGCATGTAGCCAGGTTCTGAGCTGGGATGGTGCAGTGAGCTAAAAAACGGTGATGGATCAAGCCCTGATCTTTGGACTGGGTAGGAGTGTTCTGCTTAATTCAGATACTCTGTCCATCACCACCCCCTTTTCTGAATCGTTTTGTCCACCATAAGCGTGAAAGGGTATACTCAGATGTGAATCCCTTGCTCACTGCACCATCAGGATTCAAGCAAGCCGGGCCGAAGACGGCTGAAATGCCAGAAACCGGTCCCCGGAAGCTTGTTTCCTTCCCAGTATAAGAATTGGCTTGGTAGTTTGGTCTGCCCTGTTCCCATGATGCACTGGGCCAGGGACAGACTAATTTGCATGTAGCCAGGTTCTGAGCTGGGATGGTGCAGTGAGCTAAAAAACGGTGATGGATCAAGCCCTGATCTTTGGACTGGGTAGGAGTGTTCTGCTTAATTCAGATACTCTGTCCATCACCACCCCCTTTTCTGAATCGTTTTGTCCACCATAAGCGTGGAAGGGTATACTCAGATGTGAGTCCCTTGCTCACTGCACCATCAGGATTCAAGCAAGCCGGGCCGAAGACGGCTGAAATGCCAGAAACCGGTCCCCGGAAGCTTGTTTCCTTCCCAGTATAAGAATTGGCTTGGTAGTTTTGTCTGCCCTGTTCCCATGATGCACTGGGCCAGGGACAGACTAATTTGCATGTAGCCAGGTTCTGAGCTGGGATGGTGCAGTGAGCTAAAAAACAGTGATGGATCAGGCCCTGATCTTTGGACTGGGTAGGAGTGTTCTGCTTAATTCAGATACTCTGTCCATCACCACCCCCTTTTCTGAATCATTTTGTCAACCATAAGCGTGGAAGGGTATACTCAGATGTGAGTCCCTTGCTCACTGCACCATCAGGATTCAAGCAAGCCGGGCCGAAGACGGCTGAAATGCCAGAAACCGGTCCCCGGAAGCTTGTTTCCTTCCCAGTATAAGAATTGGCTTGGTAGTTTGGTCTGCCCTGTTCCCATGATGCACTGGGCCAGGGACAGACTAATTTGCATGTAGCCAGGTTCTGAGCTGGGATGGTGCAGTGAGCTAAAAAACGGTGATGGATCAAGCCCTGATCTTTGGACTGGGTAGGAGTGTTCTGCTTAATTCAGATACTCTGTCCATCACCACCCCCTTTTCTGAATCGTTTTGTCCACCATAAGCGTGGAAGGGTATACTCAGATGTGAGTCCCTTGCTCACTGCACCATCAGGATTCAAGCAAGCCGGGCCGAAGACGGCTGAAATGCCAGAAATCGGTCCCCGGAAGCTTGTTTCCTTCCCAGTATAAGAATTGGCTTGGTAGTTTGGTCTGCCCTGTTCCCATGATGCACTGGGCCAGGGACAGACTAATTTGCATGTAGCCAGGTTCTGAGCTGGGATGGTGCAGTGAGCTAAAAAACGGTGATGGATCAAGCCCTGATATTTGGACTGGGTAGGAGTGTTCTGCTTAATTCAGATACTCTGTCCATCACCACCCCTTTTCTGAATCGTTTTGTCCACCATAAGCGTGGAAGGGTATACTCAGATGTGAGTCCCTTGCTCACTGCACCATCAGGATTCAAGCAAGCCGGGCCGAAGACGGCTGAAATGCCAGAAATCGGTCCCCGGAAGCTTGTTTCGTTCCCAGTATAAGAATTGGCTTGGTAGTTTGGTCTGCCCTGTTCCCATGATGCACTGGGCCAGGGACAGACTAATTTGCATATAGCCAGGTTCTGAGCTGGGATGGTGCAGTGAGCTAAAAAACGGTGATGGATCAAGCCCTGATCTTTGGACTGGGTAGGAGTGTTCTGCTTAATTCAGATACTCTGTCCATCACCACCCCCTTTTCTGAATCGTTTTGTCCACCATAAGCTTGGAAGGGTATACTCAGATGTGAGTCCCTTGCTCACTGCACCATCAGGATTCAAGCAAGCCGTGCCGAAGACGGCTGTAATGCCAGAAACCGGTCCCCGGAAGCTTGTTTCCTTCCCAGTATAAGAATTGGCTTGGTAGTTTGGTCTGCCCTGTTCCCATGATGCACTGGGCCAAGGACAGACTAATTTGCATGTAGCCAGGTTCTGAGCTGGGATGGTGCAGTGAGCTAAAAAACGGTGATGGATCAAGCCCTGATCTTCGGACTGGGTAGGAGTGTTCTGCTTAATTCAGATACTCTGTCCATCACCACCCCCTTTTCTGAACCATTGTTAGTGAGGCAATTTTTCAGACAGTGTTGATCAGAAGGGGATGCCCTGGATGTGGCGAGAAAGAAGGGAAATAGGAGGAAGAAATACAGAAGAGGGTGCAAATGCGGCAAATACGTCAAAAGAAAAAGAGTTGAATGGTTACATAGCACATGTTAGAGACGACCCAATTTCACAGTTTATTTAGTAATAAAAATATAAAGAAATGTAATTTGAAATTATAATTGTAATTGCATGTATATAGTGCTTACTACCCCTGGTGAGGCGTTGACATGCTTTACGGCAAGTAGCACACTACTCTGGTACCCAATGTTGGTGGTTAGCCCAGTGGTATTGTTGGCTATTCGGAATAGTTATGTGCTCTCAAGGGAATTAACCCATGCATTTATTTCAGTTCTCTATGGTAGATTAAAAATAATACCAGTTAGGTGTGATCATTAGTGGGGTAATGTGGTTTCATGCAAATGGTTGGGGAGATAAGTAGGCGGGAGGATGCTTGGAATTGTTGGGTTCTAGGGATAGAGTTTTAAAGTAGAGGTTGTGATCCATGAGAGGAGGTGAGACACAAATGTGAATTACAATAAGAGAGATTAAGGTAGACAGGCAGGAGACTGAGAGGACGTTATACTCCAAAATTGCACCAAGTTTTTACATGAATGTGCCGATCTCCCCAACCACCTCCAAGCATACTCTGAACTTGCATTATGCACAAAGCTATTGATGCTTAGTTTACCAATTACAGTCACTACAACTATGAAATCCTCTATCACTCATCACTCTTGATCTGTCAGGTCACACATTTTGTCTGTTACTTGTTCATATATTTTACCCTTTAAAAATAAACTAAGGGTTGCTAATGTTTGAACGATCACGCCCGAAGCTGAGGTCATATGACAAGCTTTACAGTTTTCAAAGTTTGATTGGTTCTCCAAATATGCCCAACTTCTCTTTCGAGAGAAGATCATTGGGGACAAAATGGTTTGGCCAGAGAATTTGTTCCTTCAAACCTTTTAATTCTACCCTCCCCCCTATTGTAGAAGAAGGACTATGAATGGCAGAAAAGAAACTCTATACTGCAGTGTACCCAACAAACATGAAATTCAGATTTGACTCCAAACAAATGCTTACAACTTATTGAAATTACCATAACTCATGCAGTGAGAGCTTTGGTAGTGATAGATGTCAAGCTCTTGGTGTGATATGATTTAAATACTTCTGATACAATTTTAAAAATGCCATTCTTTTTCTTTACAAAAATTAAGGGATACCAGTACGGCATAGTTCACATGGAATTTATTTTATCTTAAGTTTGTCTACAGACTGACTGTTTAAAATATCTTGTTCCCTTCCAGTTAATGCATAGACTTTTCACAAGTACCGTCTTAGAGTGGGTTTGTATGTACCTTGTTTGTGACATTTGATTGGAAGTTTTTGATCTATTAAATACAAATAAAAACTAAATTGAGAGTCAAGAGCCATGAAAATAGCCACACTTGATGTCCACCCAGAGAGCAAGTTATTAAAAAAAACGGCTGACTGCCCTGGGCAAGGGTTCTGTCCTGTTCCACAGTCTCTAGGAGAGAAATAAACATTGGCAAATCCATTAGGTCTTTCCTTTGTGACCTATTGACTTTCAGGATGCTATTCACCCAAATTCTAGAGGGTGCAAGGACGCTCTGTAGAATGGATGCAAGAGGTTTCCAAAAACAGGAGGCGATCACAGAATACCGTCTCCCAACTCATAAACAGATAGCTATCAGTATTCTGTACCTTTATTGCTGGATGGAAGTGCAGGTGAACTCATAAACTTCAAATGCAACACCTCAATTGGGTTATTCTTGTGACCCTCACACACCCTATTGGTGTCATGCTTCATCATCGGGCCTCATCTTGGTCCCTATAAACCAGGACAGGCTCAACCTTATTCTAGGAAGCACTTTTGATGTTTTCTCTGACAGGGGTCTGATAGTGAAGATGTAAAAATACCTAGGAGGCACCCTATTGTCACTTTAATGTTGGTCGAACCTGGTATGGTTAACAATAGTGTAATGCTGGTTTTCTGAAAGGGATATAATGTCTTTGCACCTTGTTCTACATTGACATTTTTCAGCCTACTGTCACAGGCCTCTTACAGTCTGGGTCTTTCATCAGGACTAATAATGGTACCCCATTGTCTGTACCTATCTATGTACTGTTACCCTAGTTCTATAAGTCAGTGTCTCCTGGGGCAGCACAAGACAAACAACACAAATCAAAACATAGTGGCACAGACTTAATTGGAGCATATATTAATGTCTCTCATGCAAGAAGAAATAGGATCAATCAATGATTGCAAAACACAAGAGATGATATTCAATAGCACATATTCTGGATAACCAAAACCATTGCAAACTCACTGGCATGCAACCTGATCCAAAGGTGTTGTTATGCACCAGGAGAAGCACACATTGTGAACAAAATAGGTGATTTACTGCAAATCTGTAAAAACACTGCAATTGTGTATCATTTTTTTTAAACAAATTTTATTGATTTCAAATATACATTATGCACACACATACTGAACATCTCCCATCAATGTTAACCAGAACCCCTTCTAGTCTTCTCCGTGATATCCTTCTTATGCTAATCAACATGGCTATGGTACTGCAATTGTGTATCATGCCACAACATAAAAGTGTGCACATCCCATTTGATATTCAATGATACCTCTTAAAATGACAAACCAGAGTACACACCTCTGTAGTATCACTCTATAAAGAGATCAGGGAATGAGGAAGTTGTAGTATATGTCTTTTATGTGGGCCAAGAATCCCTTGTTTCACCCCTGACATGTTGTACTGTAATCCGCTTACCACTCCAAGGGTAACATGCCTCTGTTACACCTACGTGTGCTCTGCTCGGTCCCCTTGTGATAGATCATCTCCAGTTGTTTTGCTGAATCTCCTGTGCTTCCTAGTGTATCATCACACAAGCATGTGATGTGATTGTGTACCTGCAACCTAACGGACAGTGCTCAACATATGAAGATTCAAAGAGGATATAAACCTCTTGTTTTGTGATATACGCTCATCGATTTTGTGATGCGTCTATGGATTAAAAAGCTTTTTTGGTGATATACTACATACTTAAAAATTATTATGTACATGTGCACTCTTTGAGTGATGTAAACTAGTCATGAATTGTGTGGGTTTTCCCAAAAGTAATGTGTCCAGTAGACATAATTCATGGGGAAATTTGGATAAAAGAATACAAAGAATTCACCAATTTTATCCAGTTCACAAAGTTATATTATGTGTATTTGTAAAGCGCACTATCACCCTTAGGGGTACCCTGACGCTGAATAGTTGTGTGGTGCCTAGTTTTACCTTTGGTAGGTTGAATAGTCAAATAGTCTGGCCTTCAGCTTCTTATGGAATTCAAAAAGAGAGGAACAGGCTCTGATGTTGAGATTAAGATCGTTCTGCACTTTAGAAGCATTGTAAAAGAAAACATGTTCTCCTGATCTGGTTCTATGTAAGCGTGGGATGTTGCCAAGTAGGAGTCCTGAGGAGTAGAAGTGTCTTGGTGGTTGGTGGAAGTATATGTGACTGTCCAGGAAGGGGTGGCCTGAATTGTGAAGTGGCATGAGTGTGTGTGATGAATTTGAATTGTGCTTGTTTGTGTATTGAAAGCCAGTGTAATTACCAGAGGTGTGGTGTAATGTGAGTTCTTTGTGGGAGTTTGAGGTTGAGTCTGACTGCCGAGTTCTGGATGGTCTGTAGTCTTCTAGTAAGTTGCTTGATGATTCCAGCATAGAGAGTGTTCCCATTGTTTAAAATGCTGGTGACTAGGGTGTAATTGACAATTATTCTTGTGTTGCTTGGGATTCATTTGAAGCTCTTCTTCAGTATCTTTGAAAGTGTGGAAGCAGGATGCAGTGATGGTGTTGACTGCAGCAGTTGTGCCCAATTTACTGTTGAATATTATTCTAAGGTTCCTGTGATGGGTTCTGGGTAAGTCTGAGTTCGGCCGGCCACCAGTTGAAGTCCCATGGTGAGGTGTGCTTGCCAAAGACCACTACTTCTGTCTTGTCCCTGTTGAGCTTGAGGCAGTTGGCTTTCATCCAGTAATCAACTTTGGTCATGCAGACGGTGATCCTGTTTCTTGTGTTCTGGGTCTTATCCTTGAGGGACAGTATGAGATGTGTGTTGTCTGAATTGCAGAGGATGTTGATGTCATGTGCACGATGACATTGGCAAGAGAGATCATGTATTGATTGAAGAGGTTGAAGAGGGTGGGGCTGAGCGATGAACATTAAGGGACTCCGGAGATGAGATTGCAGTCTTCCAAGTAATAAGAAACCAGGCTGATAGCTTGTGTTATATCTATTAACCCCTTCGACGCTAATGACAAAGCCAGCTCGTCGTGGGCGTTACCTGCCCTGCGCGGATGACGAGCTGGCTTTGTCACGTTACGCGGGATTTTTGAAAATGCCGCGCACAGCGGGAAAAGCCGCCGCAGCGATGCGGTTAAGAATGAGCAGAACCAGCGGAGCACTGCATTGTGTGATTGTACGTTTCTTTAGGCAATGTCTATTATTAATAGTAATTATCCTAAGGAATTTCTCATGGTCTGTGGAATGCCTTCATTTAGGCCATTCAGATGTGTGTATTTCTTTAGGCAATTTGTATCACTGATAATTGTTAAAGTGAATAATGCAGTAGTGAAATACATTAGGTGCTATTGTATTTCTCTATAAGTGGCAGAGTAAAACAATTATAGCCTTGTAGTAATGGTGGTACACACTAATGTGCATTAGCTCATTGCAGTTTTCCAAGAGTAAAGAGCGAAATCCAACTTAGCATTTTCAAAATGAAACTAGAACACCCGCCAGTGCATTATTGTGACATTATTCAGTATTTACATTACTGCATGGACCTAAAGATGGCTTCCATATTCTCACTGGTCTGACGGATCAAAATTAAAAATCTTGTTTACTTGCAGCTCTTCAGTGTATACACAAAAAATTATTCGTGTATATTTAACAAGGACCCCCTGAAAAGTATGAATTATATAATTCCTAGGTCAGGGAAAACAATATATGTGCAAAGTAACAACCTAGGCAATCAAAATTTATGTAAACTTATTTGATAAAGAATAATGAACAAATAGCTACAACTAACTAAAAAGACATCATATTTTATTTTTTCATAGTTAAAACAGTGAACATTTCATTCGCATAATACACAGTTTAAAAGAATCACAAAGTTATTGTTAAGTTAAAAAATAATTAAACAGTAAGCAACATTTTCATTATCAACAATAGATGAGTGGCAAGGTTATGTGACTCTACGCGCGTTTCGGCGGCCAGCGCCTTCTTCCTGGAGTAGCCACGTAGCCCAAGCAGCAGGGTACCCCAAAATCGATTGATGTTGCAGCAGGGAAGCCCAGTCCCCATGATGCTCAAAACGCCCATAGATTTCAACCAGGACCGATGATGGTTCCGGTGGGGGGTGTAGTGCATACTTGGCTCAGTCCTGGAAGTGGACCAGACTGAACCATTTGTGGATGGAGAGGTTAACGGACATCCTGTATCATTTCTAATAGACATCGTTTGATGGTTGAGGTCCCCAACCTACTCCTCTCGGAAAAAGAAGTCCAAGTTGTAGGCTTTACAAATCATCAGCATACTAATCTAGTTACTGCCTCTGTACTAGTAAAAATAAGAGAAATCAGAATGCAAAACAAATGTTTTATCTATGATTCTAGCCCTGGAAACTTTCTAGGTAGTGATCTCCTTTGCAAACTCAATTGCGTCATACATTGCACGCAGGATGGGGTCGGAATTGAAACTAAGTATGGGCGGAAAATCCGTTCCGCCACGGATTTTGCGGATTTTTGGTAAATTCACAATCCGCAAGATTCGCGAATTTCCCGCAAAATCCGCGAGCGGAATGGATTGGGTCAAAAGTTCAAGCTGACTTTTGTAACTCTTTTAGAATGGCGCCGGCAAGCTGCCAGAGCCATTCTAAAATAGTTACAAAAGTCAGCTTCAACAGGAAGCTCTAATAGATAAAGTAAAGCAGGTGCTGCTCAAATTCAGTTATACAATCATTAATCACCCCAAACTTGGGGTGATTAATGATTGTGTAACTTAATTTGACCTTCAACTCCAGCACCTGCTTTACTTTATCTATTAGTGCTTCCTGTTGAAGCTATTTGCAGCTATTTTAAAATGGCGCTGGCAGCTTGCCTGCGCCATTCTAAGTGGGGATGAGGGAAGAAGGGCACAAAAGTGGAACAGAGGGCAGAAGGGGACAATAAATGAGTGGGGCAGAGGGCAGAAGGGCACCGAAACGAGTGGTACAAAGGGCAGATGGGCATAAAAACCGAGAGGGTGGCAGTGATTAACCAGCAAACCCCCCCGCAAAAACGCAAAGCGCCTCGCTAACACCCGCGAACACGCAAAGTGCCCCGCGAACTCGCAAAAATAAAAAAATCTGCAAATTTGGGAATTTTGCGGATTGCGAATTCGCAAATCCGCAAATTCGCGGATTGCGAATTCACAAAATTCGCCCATGCTTAATTGAAACACAAGTGGCTGACACTGAATTTAAGTTGCAATCCCAGGACCCTGCTGCTAGGCTATATCTAGTCGTTATGACAGAGGTTTCGGCAGTACATTTGAAAGAGACAGTGAAGGAGGAGGCCTCGGATTTTACAGGTAGAGTGATTGTATTGATTACCGGTGCATGGCCCTTAAAGATGACCTTCTGACCCAATGGTGTTTTTCCACTGACTCACTCATGCTAAATGACCATAGAAGCTATCACAGGCTTCACCCCTGTTATTGAGATCATGATAGAACACGGTATCTAGGTGGAAGTTGTTGGGAGGCCATGTAACTCCCCAAACATGGCTGTACAGAAGGCTATTAAGAAATGGGGACCACATTGTCATTCCATGCTATCCTGTGGTACCGAACCCTATCCTATTCCAAATTCCTCCAGGGGCTAAGTGCTTCACGGCCATTGACCTTTGCCAAGAATTTTGGTCGGTCCCCTTACACAAAGACTCAGTTCCTCTTTGCATCCCATTCCAAGAGAAAACACTTGTGTGGTGTTGCATTCCGCAAGGGTATATGGAGAACCCATCCTATTTAAAGCAGATACTTAAAAAGAACCTAGTGTCTCTGCAGTTTCCATGCAGCTCCATGTTAATTCAATACATCGATGATCTTTGATTCTCTCAATGACTGAGGAAGTTTGCAAACAGGACAGTATTGCTTTACTCAGTCATTTAGCAGAGAACATGCATAAGGTCTTGCCAGAGCAATTACAATACTGTCAGAGGGAAGTCATGTTTCTGGGACATCAAGAGAAGGGAGTGAGACGGGTGTCTCATGAACGCATATATACTGTCTTTAAAATGAAGTTCCCAACTACCCAGGGAGAAATGAGAATGTTGTGGGCATTGTTGGCTGTTGCTGACAATGGATCTCAAACTTTTCTTTTATTGTGAAGTATTCAATAAGGATGACACACACTGATGTCAATG
The DNA here is from genome assembly GCF_964263255.1 of Lissotriton vulgaris. NCBI lineage: Eukaryota > Metazoa > Chordata > Amphibia > Caudata > Salamandridae > Lissotriton > Lissotriton vulgaris. Next base: position 30,723 of record NW_028255598.1, on the reverse strand, counting down.
ACCCAGTACCAAAGGATGACAAAAGCATGAAAGCCTTCCAGGAGCTCAAAAATTTACTTAGCAACACACCTGCTCTTGGAATGCCAGACTATGCAAAACCATTTGTGCTGTTTTGTCGCAGAAGGGACAAGTGTGCACTTTCTGTACTAACACAAGCCCATGAGGAGACTAAGTTCGCCATAGGCTATGTTTCAGCTGTGCTTGATACAGTGGCCGCAGCATTGCAGGGTTGTCCCAAAGTGGTTGCAGCGGTGAGCCTTGGCGCACAGCAGACTGAAGGGATTGTGGTGGGCTATCCCCTCTCTTCTCTTCTCTCTAATATATACATCTGGTACAGACCATCTTAGAAAAGAAGGAAAACAGCATTGAAAGGATAGGATAAAATGTTGTCAGTAAGCCCATTCACGCCATAATAAGTGATTGAGAATAAAAAGTAATTTTGGTAAAATTATGGGTCACCATAAGCTGGATCCTGGAATAATATGTACTAGATATATCCTATTCGGGATACAGGAAACAATCAAGGACTCAATTACAATAGGGTTGTACCAAATGCAAAGGAGCTACATGAATGAGTGGGAACATAAGATTATTGTGTTGTATTCATCAAGATGAATATGCAATTAACAAGTATACCAAAGAGAAAAATAGGAGATTGCGATAATTTTTTGTATTCCATGGATTAATTGAGATGTCCTAAAAATTAATTTAGTCTGCCAGGCATGACATTAGTGAGAAAATGGACATTATTAATAAAGTGTTAAGGAATGAAACATATGAAATGCAGTGGATGGTTATTGTTAGGACTATGTTTTCATAGCAAAACCATTTTTGACTATCTATATTTTTGGGGGCGTTTGATGAATCTTTGCAAAATTTTTCCCCAAAATGTGCCCTGGTAAATTTGGTTGTGCATGGACAGTTGAGGGGCGATCCATCAAGCGGGGACTGAGAAAAATGGTGGGCCCAAACAAATGCGTTTCCCATGTCAATTTCCATAAGGGCTTTGAACATGACTGCAGCCCGTGCCGCTGGAAGGAATTACACTGACTTGGTAAAAAGATAGATTTGGTTACGTAGTTCATGCTTTCATTTATTTTGTGTAAATCCATTCAGTAGTTTGTGAGAACTTAAAGAAAATCCAAATTTGTTTATCAACAATCACGGCTAATTTGTGAATAATAATAAGCTTTTGCGGAGATCTGCACATCTCTGATTGGCTGCCAACACTCCAACCAGAACGTGTTAGCAGCCATCTTGGGACTCAGCTTCACTCACTCATTCAGCTATTCATATAACCAGTCACTTATCCATACAGCCAATCGCACAGCCACACACCACCCACACAGCTACTAACACACCTCTCAATCACCCATACAGCCTCCCAACACAGCCACCCGCTCACCTATACAAACACTCACACACCCACACAAACACTTACATACCCATTCACACATCAATAGAAACACTCGCACATCTGCTCACTTGACCATACATCTTTTCACTCAGACACTTACTCAATAATACAGCCACTCCACATCAACTCACTTAACCAAACACCCACTCAAACAGCCAGTCACTCACCCATATAGCCACTTACCAGAAGGACACCAGGAGACCCCTGTACAGAGTGGTTGGGAAATGGAGCAGAGCCTCTAACAACGTCTTAGCAATCCAGCTGTGCGCAACTTATTTTTCACAACAATAGCAGTTCTTGGCCCCCAATGACCCTGAGCAGCCAAGGGAAGTTCATCCCTCCACCAGTAGTGTGCCAAGAGGCCCGTGTGCAGAGTGGTTGAGAAAGGGGGGCGGGCCTCCAATGATGATTCAGCCTTTTGGCTGTAGAGGACTTAGTTATGGCAACAATAGGGGTTCATCCATCAATCAGTAGAATGCAGGACATCCCTGTGAAGAGTGGTTGAGAAAGGAGGTGGGGCCTCCTAAGCCGTCCCAGCAATCCTGCTCTGGCGGAGTTACTTATCACAACAATAGTTGTTCTTGGCCCCTACCACCCTGAGCAGCCAAGGGGAGTTCATCCCAACCAGTAGTAAACCAGGAGGCCCCTGTGCAGAGTGGTTGAGAAAAAGGGTGGGCCTCCAACAAGATCTCAGCAAGCTAGTTTCTGATCTTTATTTTGCCTCTTTCTGCTTATTTTGGACCTTTATTCTGTATCGTTCTGCTTGTTTCTAACCATTGTTCAGCCTTTTCCTGCTAGTTCCTGACCTTGCTTCTTGCTGACCATTTCTAGCCTTTATTTTCCTTTTTTCTGCTTGTTTCTGGCCTTTATTTTTCTTCTTTTGCTTGTTTTTTTATCTCTATTTTGCCTCTTTCTGCTAGTTTCTCACCTTTACTCCTCCTCCTTCTGCATGTTTCTGACCTGATTTCTGCCTCTTGCAGCTCGTTTCTTACCTTTATTTTTCCCTTGCTGTTTGTTTCCTACCTCTATTCTGCCTCTTGCTCCTCGTTTCTCACCTTTATTTAGACTCTTTTTTCTTGTTGCTGAATTTTATTCTCCCTCTTTCTGGTAGTTTCTGACCTTTATTCTGCCTTTTTCCGCTTGTTTCTCACATTAATTCTGCTTCTTGCTGGTCATTTCTGACCTTTTTTCTGCCTCTTTCTGCCAATTTCTCACCTTTATCTTACCTCATTCTGACCTTTATTCTGCCTCTTTCTGCTTGTTTCTGACCTATATTTAGCCTCTTTCTGCTCTTCACCGGGATCACGGCGGCAGCCAGCATTGCTTTCACACACAGGGAGCTGCTAAACATGCGCGCTTGACAGTGGGCAGGAAACAGACAAAGGCTCTGCTTCCAGCCAGTGAGAGCATTTTCACTGCTCTTGCTTGCTGAAAGTGGAGTGTTTGCTGTAGTTTGGCGAGAGCAGTTAAAGCTCCCGCCAAACCACAGCAAACAGCTATTTCTCCCGGTGCGGGCACTCTGGGGTGGTGGTCCCCACGGCCATATATATCTCCATGGCTGCAGGACCCCTTCCTTTGAATCAGTCGGGCCTGCATCAGGATGGTGGCCGTCCCCATGGCTGAGAACGGCCAGAGAGGGCCGCGCAGGCCCCCATCCCATTTTACAAATACAATTTGGCCCTGGGAGGTGGTGGTCCCTGGGGCCCGAGGGGGTTCCGTGAGGCCCCCCACTACACAGACAATAGCCCAAGGAGGTGGTGGTCCCTGGTGCACAAGGAAGGGAGCTCAGTGTGCCTCCCACTCCTATAGTTTTTCATTCAAGCCCGCATGTCCCCAGGACCTGGCCCACTGGGGCTTAAATAATAGAAAAACGCAGGCGCCTGTGATTCTTTTTTTTCTTTTTGGTGGGAGCTGCAGCTTCGGCTTGACTCCCACTGAAATTGTTTGTTTGAAAACATTTTTTTGCCCTGACAGGGTCCCTCAGACTGGGACCTCCCGAGAGGCTAGGGCTCAGGGTATTCCTAACTTGCTCCCTTCAAATGTTTGTTTTTTAAAAATATCTGAGACTCAGCTAAAGCCGAGTCCTAAGATGACTGCCAACACTTCCTGGTTTGAAGTGTTGGCAGCCAGTCAGATCTCAGCATGAGATCAGGAGGGTTCACAAACACTTCACGTCTCTATGTATACAAATTGATTTTTCTCCCAATATAAAAAAATACTGAATGGATTTACGTCAATTTTCATAATATTTGCTTTTTGGACCAACAGCTACACTTCAGTGCTTAGGGCTGTAGTTGTGTCTAAAATTTCTATGGGAATTACCATGAGATAAACATGTTTTTGGACTCCCCTTTTTCTTGGGCCCCACTTGATGGATCACCACAAAACTTTCAGATAGCAGCTGAAGTGAGTGTCATGCTAGTTTTTAAAATTCCACAGGTGTCAAACAACACCAAAGTTATTGGCAAATAAAAAAACGTTCTTCATATGGAAACTAGGTCCTAACTGTAACTACCTACTAAAGACCTCCAGTAGGATCTATCTATCTATCTATCTATCTATCTATCTATCTATCTATCTATATATATATATATATACATATTTCCTCACTGTGCATAGGAATACACATGCACTCCACGCAGTAATCACGTCAATAGCCCAGCAGTCTGCTTACAAGATTAGTTTATTTCCGCATTGAAGCCAAAGAAAACCCTACACTTTTCGGCGAAGTCGCCTTGCTCACGGGTTAATTCATAACTAAAACAAACAGACATTTAAACTTGTTACGTGCACATGATCAGAGGTCATACAATGAAAAGTGGACTAAAACCAAAACAAACACATCTAAAACGTTGTCGGCCATTTTGTAATGTGTTGGTTTCCATGATTCTTCATAAGTGAGGGTATATGCTCACCTTAATATTAATGTAACCATCCCTCAAATTGATGTAATGCATCCCAATATGTGTATTGCAAAAGACCTCATGCCATCGAACGTCATAAAATAATTGCATACATATTAACATAATCCGTTAATTTACGATGACATTTCAATATTTCAATCAATCATCGAGTATAATACATTCGATAAAGAGAATAATAATAAACTCATTTGTGGCAACTCATTAATAATAAATTCCGCTTGTGCAGTACATAGTGCAATAAACGATAGCTCAAAAGGAACGCTGAACATTCACTTTCATGTTCATTTGTCCACTCTGTATCTCAATAAAGTTCAATCTACTTCATTCCTGAAATTTCTCCTATGTCCAATTCTCACCAACGTGGGTATAAATGTAGGACAAACAAACAATTGGTACGTTATAAACACTAATAATAAAACAAATACATTCAACTCAATTTGTGAAAGCAGAAGGGTGCTTGTGGAAAAAAGCATGTAGGAACTAACACATTTTGATGTAACTCATATTACATCAGTGGATACAAATTGTCGAATTGAACCATCTCAAACCAAAATATAATGCATTTTTACCCTCATCATGGGTATATTCCAACTGATTAACATTACGAGTTCGACATTGCATTTAATACTAATACCCTAGTGGGTTAGTCCTACCATGAGAAATCCCTAACACCCATACCACTATTCTCAACACAAGTGGGGTGGTTAAGGTCCCAACCAAATCTCCGTTCCTTTGGTGAAATATCCTTCCTATGCACAGTGAGGAAATTGAGTAACCGGGTTACCTCTGACCCGGGGATGCACCGCGACATGGAGTGTCCCGGCTTTTTCGGAGGATGTGAGAGTTGTATATATACATATATACACAAACAAAGTCCCCCGTTCTTGCAGCGCAGTAACCTTTCCAAACACCTAACGTTTCGACCCCAACGGCCTTGATCACAAGTGGAAAGTGAAAATTCAATCAGCCCAGTGCGCTTCTGCGTGCTTTTAAAGAGTTCTTAAGATCACATGACTGCGTAAGAAATACAATTCCCACAGTGCACCGCCACTTGTAAATAATAATATGGAAATCCTCATATGTTATACAAAGTGCATTTGTTCGTATAAATTTGGCGGTTACACTTATGATGATATTGAAACAATACCAGAAAGCCAGGTGAATCGTTTTTGCTCTGAAGCTGCAATGTCTTTACACTCGACTTGAGCAGAATGCCATCCTGACAGCACGATTGCTGATAATTGTTCATTATCATGAATCCTTTCCAGCACGCGCACGATCTTACCACAGTGGCAATCCTGTCTTGGAACAGCCGCCGTGCTCCGGAACAACGGGTGCATCGTGGTATAAAGGACCGACCAAGAACGGTCCACAACATCAACCTGCTTCCCACTCACCAAGTAAGTGTCCACGATGCTGTGTGCTGGCCAAAAAAACTTTTAATGGTGCAGCTGAAAAGGACGCGTTTTGCCAGCACTGCTGGCTTGTTCACCAACAACCTGCAGGAAAAATATTAATTGTGAATGTAAGTTTTATGAAGTATAGTATGCAAATAATCAATTTGTAAAGAATGCAAAATATGCAAACCGAGTGTTCCATAAAGAAACTAGCCCTAGCTAAATGAAAGAAATGAAAGAGTGAAGAGGATTGCTAAAGAGGAAAAGAGGAAGGTGTCAGCATGAAAGAGTGTTTAGCATGAGATTTCACACTTGGTAAATTCAGGAAAGGTAGAAGGATCTGCTCTCTTTCAAGTCAAGAAAGGGTCTCCCCTCTAACTACTATGGAACACCAATTAAAGTACAATCAAGAGTTCCAGAACATCCATATCTCGCTCCCACAGCCCAGAGTCAATCCCATGCCGACATTTGTTGAGAGTCGGTTACCCCTAAATTCCCACCCCAACACAACTAGGTACACATCTGTTTAATATTGAGAGCTGCATCTTCCTCATATGCTGTGGCCAAGAGACTCCTTTAATGGTCATATCTCCACATTTGCTGCCAACTTCTTGTCTTCACCCCTCACTATCATTCTAATACAAAATAATGAGCCTTTCTCTAGCTGATGAAGAACTTAATAATTCTCCTGCAAACATAAAAAAGAGCACATTAACTGTTTCAAAATCTGTAACACTTGGCTAAAGTTAGAGGATTCGGCAGCTAACTCATAGAATAGCTCTAAGAACATGCTCTGTATTTTAATTAAATACGCTTGGGAAGATCGCGACAAAATCCTCTGTGGACTAAAGGAAATTGAGGAGGAATTTGCAAAAAGTTCAGAAGGTGACAAAATAAGTAATATTCCGGAGGAACTAAAAACAAAAATGAAAAAATACGAGGATGACATAAAGTATCGGAAGCAACGTAAACTGCATAGAGAATGCGGGGATTACGAAAGTGGCAAAATTTTAACATACAGTCCTAAATATGATCACCTATACAAACAGGGAACTAACAAAACTGTGACTCCATCTGCCAACGTAACGCAGGAAGATGTACAAGAACAAGCACCTGCTAGTGATTCGGACACAGAAGGGTCTATCCAAACAGTGAGTTCTATATCCGAAATAGTAGTTATTACTAAAAAACAGGCGTCTTTTTTAGACGAGTTCAAGGTCCTCAGATCCCGACGGGTGAAGGAACAAGCGCAAGCAATGAACACAACACCACAGGGGGCGCAACCTCGAGGTCGAGCCAGAGGAAGACCAAGAGGCAAAAGAAGACGCCTCAAAGTCAAACAGCGAAGTAACAAACAAAAAGCCTGTGGGAATCAAACGTGGTGGCTACAGAAGGGGCAAATAATGATGGATATCGAAATGGTAAACAGAACTATTATCAATCTCTCTACCAGACATTTGAGTGACTTTGAAAAATTCACCCTGTGTTTGGGACTATCATTCTGTCCTACTGAACTTTTTAATTACTCAAATTCTAGAGTTGACATTTTTAAGTTCATACGAAAGCAAAAGCTAATAATTACTCAAATTCTAGAGTTGACATTTTTAAGTTCATACGAAAGCAAAAGCTAAAAAAGGGGCATTTGATGTACAACAGAAAACCACCAGAAGTGGAAAGTGATATATCTAACACAATACAATTAACTGTAAGGGACAATGAAATGTTAAACACTGTATATGAATTAGGGGAAATGTCGGGGGGTGCAGCAAACAGCCTAGAGACACAGTACCCCGAGGACATTCCTACTGACTGGGCAGCCTGTACTGGTTTTAGACCTAAATCAGTCTTCTGTCTGATTTTACCCCATGACAGCATAGACGCATTTCACGAGGTGGTTAATAAAGAACTGGCAAATCATAAACACAAGGCAGCCAATAAGACCAAACATGACTTCAATCTGACAAAAACTCAACAAGACTTCATCTTATCTCTAGCTGAGGATGAATCTGTTATTATCAGACCCTCAGATAAGGGAGGTAATATTGTTCTGTGGGGGAGAGACATGTATACCACGTAAGCCTATAAACAACTCCAGGATGTGAAGTATTATTGCAAATGTAACACGACTGATTAAAATCAGAGTATCACCAGCACATGGGATGATCTGGAAAGGTGGCAAAATGAAGGGCTTTTAACATGGCACGAATATTGCTATCTCTAAAAGGATTATCCCAAAGTGCCAATCCTTTACCTCTTACCAAAGGTGCATAAGGACTACAGGAAACCACCAGGGAGACCCATCGTGTCCTCTATAGGTAGTGTAAATGAGAATATTTCCCACTATATTGACCACTTCCTTAGGGACTAAGGGCCCAATGTAGGTAAACTCCAATTTACCACTTCTTAAATACCGAATTATACCGATTCGGTATTTGAGAAGTGGTAAATTGGAGGGGGGGAGATGTGGGTATTTCAGAATCGGTAAATACCGAATCTGTAAGATTCGGTATTTACCGATTCTGTAAATACCGAATCGGTATCCCCCATTGATTCCTATGGGCCTTGAAGCCCATAGGAATCAAAGGGCATTACTGAATCGGTATTTACCGATTCGGTAATTACCGATTTCTGCAAGGGTGCAGGGGGTGTCACTTTGACACCCCCTAGCACCCCCAATACAGGCTTGGGTGCCATGTGGCAGGCATACATGCCCTAGGGGCAGGTCTGCCTGCCACATGGCATAGGTGTGCATGCACACATGTGCATGCACACCGGAATCGGTATTTTACCATGAAGTTGTATTTCATGGTAAAATACCGATTCGGTAACACCTGTGGGACTCAGAAGAGTCCCACCTACATTAGGAATTTACCGAATCGGTAGAATTACCAAATCGGTAGAATTACCGAATCGGTATTTTACCGATTAGGTAATTTTACCGATTCGGTAAATGTGCAGTTACCTACATATGCCCTTGGAAACGGGCACCTACAAACCAAATGGCCATTTACCGGTCGGAAACGGCCGAAATCGGCCGTTTCCGACCGGTATTAAGGCTCCTACATCGTGCCCATAGTCACTACACTCCCCTCACATATTGAGGATACTAAAGATTTCCTCAACAAAATTTCCACCCTAGCATGGGAAGAGGGTCTCACACTCATGACTATGAATGTGAGTTCGCTCTATAAAATAATAGGTCATCAGCTGGGGATAGCGGCGTGCCTTCACTTCCTACAAACTCGAGACATAGCCTATTTAAAACATACACAAATGCTGGTTGAGATGATGAGGATATGTTTGAAAACGAATATCTTCATGTTTAATGTGACCTATACAGGCAAGTGTGTGGCACAGCCATGGGTTCTAGCTTTGCCCCGAGTCTAGCGAATCTGTTCCTCGGAGTGTGGGAGGAGGAAATTTGCAAGGACGCAATACTCAGTATAGAATTTGGCAAAGTTAGAACCTGGATCCGCTACATCGACGACCTGTTCCTAGTTTGGAGTGGGTCGACATTGGAAGCACAGGGTTTTGTCAAAAAACTCAACGTGAACCCATACAATATAACACTCACCTTGAACACCAGCATGGAGAGTATAGATTTCCTGGACACCACGGTCATGGTACAAGAGGGTCACCTCGTGACCAAATTGCACAGGAAGGAAACGGCAGGTAATAGTCAATTACATGCCAATAGGGCTCATCCGCATAGTCTCAAGTGGAGTATACCCTACGGGGAGCTGCTTAGGGCTAAGCAGAATTGTAGTGAGGAGAGTCTATATCAGGATGAAAAGAACAACATGGTCACAAGGTTCCGGGAGAGGGGGTACCCGGAATGGGTCTTAACCAAGGCTGTTAACAAAATGTCTACAAAATCCAGGGACAGTACCCTTGAACCAAACATTTGGGAGTCAGAAACATCTATGGCTACTCGTGTGATCACTACTTATTACGAGGATTCTAGAAAAGTTAGTAAAGTACTAGCAAAGAATTGGAACCTCCTTAAGATGGACAACATTATAAGGTTCCACTATGAGTGATCGACCTTCTATAACGTATAGAAAGGGAAAAAGTTTGAGAGATATCCTGGTTAAAGGAGACATCAGTCCCAGAGGTAGTGCTAGCAGCCACAATCTAAAAGGTTTCTATTCATGTGGCCATTGCTGTGCCTGCAAACATAGTGTTATGGTTAAAGAGGTGCAAATACCTGGTACAAACAGAAAATATAACATCAACCAATTTCTAACATGCAGCAGCACTTATGTTGTATATGTTCTTGAATGTCCGTGCAAATTGAAATATGTGGGTAGTACTGTATGTATGGCAAAAAAGCGGGTACAAGAACATCTCCGGGCCATCAATAACATCGATGTGTCTTATCCCATAGCACAACATTTCCAAGCACACCATCAGTCCAACAATGCCCTACTCAGGCATTTTGCATTTGAACAAGTGAACATAAGCAAAAGAGGGGGTAATAGACTCATAGCCCTACGGAAAAGAGAATCCAAATGGATTATGGTGCTCGAGACCAGATCCCCGGGAGGGCATAATTTGGACAAAGAATTAGCTGTCCACCTTCATGAAATCTAATAGGTAGGGATATAAACAGTGCAATGAGCTGCAAATCTGATTACTGTGTATGTAAATATTATGATGTGAGTTTGTCCAATGCAAGATTTTGTGTAATGTTTTTAAACGTTTTTTTTCTTAATTCTAAAACTTTTTCTTTCTGTTTATGTTATGCAGGAAGAACAAAAAGGGACTTTTTCCTGAAATTTTACTGTATGGGATGTAGACTTCATCTCATCCCGTTTCCCCCCCTTTTTTCTTATTTACAAGTATACCTGTTTTCTTCTCACTATAATCAATTGATGATGGTTACAAGATGAGAATTGATCCGTGTACAGAGCTAACTATAATGTGAGATTGCTTTTAGCCTGTTCTGAATGTAATCATTAGGTATATGATTAATCACTTTCATTTGCATTTTTCTTGGAATAGTGGGTCTTGTCAAGCTACTATTGTTTCTGTTGTTCTTAGCCATCAAACAGGAAGGACTACATTGTAGTTTTGGAAGCATACGGGCACTAGTCCGAGAGCATAATTGTTGACACAAATTGAGTACATGTAAGCGCCTGTATGGCAAACTGTCTTAACAAAGTTATTCAATACTTTCCGGTCGTAAGCTAAGTTAGCTTACTATCATCTTGGGAACTCCCATTATGTATTATATTTGCAGCGACGGTTTGTAAAACTTTATATCGTTGACTCGGGCGCAAACGGACTTGGATGTATATTTTTCTACTAAAGTCTAGTATCAAGCTAAGCTAGCTCGAGAAAAACAATTGAGGCACATTATAACATTAGTGACCATAGGAAATCAAGCTATCATCATTATAAAGTGAATGCCCAAACAATGTAAATACATTAATTCACTCCAATGCACCTACATGCAAGTTCTAAATGTTCACAACACTATTTCGCTACATTTCTTTACTTTGCTGAAAAGTGAAACACACAAATTAATGAGTGAAAGCATACAGATAATATATCCTACATATGAATACAGTATCTGTAGAGGGTAGAGTCTAAATTACGCTGCTCCAGGACTGACATTTACTATTCAAACGCCAATCTCACAAACACTAGGGTATGTGCATTATTAAGAGGGATGTGATTTAATATTCTTAATCCACACCAGCTGAAATCAGAAAGGTTCATGGGTAAAAGCAGTGACATGTACTATTCTAAAAACAGTAAAACAATATTTGAAGAAAGTGCATAAATTTAAAGGGCATCACATTTACTATTCTACATCCAGTCTCACAACCATCGTGGAAAGAGCATTATTAAGTGGGGTGAGATTGACCATTCTAATGCCAAACAAATAAAAACTTTGGAAAGTGCCAAATCAAGGGGGTGAGATTTAATATTCAACTCCAATCAAACTAACTTTGTGGAAAGTGCATGTATAAAAGAGTTAGATATGCTATTCTAAATTCAATCCTACTAAAATCTAGGAAACGCATAAATTGAAAAGGGTGAAATGAACTATTCTAACTTCACACCAGCAACAATTGAGGACAGTGCATAAATGAAGAGAATGAGATTTAACTCCAGCCCAACAAAAACTGTAAATAAATGAGATTAGAGTTTTTATTTACACCCAAGTGCTTGAAACTTGGGAAAAGTGGATTAATCTGTTTGTTGGGGTCAGGAAGGTGGGTGGGAGCAAATCTACTATTCTAGCTGCCATCCTAGTAATCTTTGGGGGAACCCAAAATGAGAGCTGTGATATTTATTTCTATGAAAGGATAAGTTTTACTTTTCTAACTCCAATGCTACAAACATTGGGGAAAATGTGTACGTTAGGGGGTTGGGGGAAAGAATGTATCAGTCTTTCTCTGGAGTAAAAGAAGGAGGATTGTGTTGAAATCTGTTTTCCAAATTATAGTTTACGTGAAATGCACTTTCATTTAATATTAAAGACAACCAAAATAGAATAGATTGTAAAATAAATGAATCACAAAGGACGCTTCAAAAATTATTGTAATTTTTCTAACACATAATAGCCTATAACAATTCAGACTTTTAAAACGCAAAAACTGCAAACACAAAATATTAAAATAAATGTAAGATTTTTATAATAACATTGACATTAAAACTATTGCACCCAAGCACTCCGGAAACCATATAACTAATGATTTGAATAGACAAAGAAAATCATTGAACCCAACATTTATGAACCCTTACTTTTATAAAAGTGGTAGTTTTTTTCAGATAAATAATAAAAAAAATCAAATGCTCACACTAAATAGTAGACTTCTTTAACTGTGTCTAAAATAATTTATAAATGTAACACTAAACAAAGAAATATCAACCCACAACAAAGTGTAAGATTTTAAATAAAAATGGCAAATATCATAATAACATTTGAACCCCTATTAAAAAAACACTACCAACTCAATAAGCCAATAAACCCCACTCTCAGTGTTATAATTAGAATTAAAAATGTACGTCCTAAAAGGAATTAAACTATTTTTTTTAACAAATGATTAAAATGTTATTTTTTAAATATGTTATAAATCATTTAGAATAACATAATCATGTATTTAAAATGTTAAATAAAACACTACCATCAGGAACCCCCAAAAAACCTAAAACCTGAAAAAAACAATGCAAACAGTAAAAATCATGATATAAAAAGATAGCAAAGCAATATTACATGACATAGAAAAATATCATTAAATATTACATTCATAAACTTGAAAGAACTATATTACATACCATTATAGTTTAGTGAACAATATTTAAACATCTTTAGTGATATAAAGCAATATTTTAGAGTCGATAGTCAGGCATCACACACTTTAAATGACCGCCTTTGTCTTCTCTGGGCATATTTTGCTTTGAAGTGTGACATTAGTGCTTTGGCTCCACCTACAGTATTCCTGCTGTTTAAATTGTCAATTTGGCTTTCAATACTGTTAGTGCTCAGGAAACATTCTGCTAATGCAACAACAGGAGCCCACCATTGTTTTTTTTTCTAAATACCCGTTACTGTGTGGGACGCAAAATATTAGCTTGAACGACTTGGCTTCTCAATCCAGTAATTCACTAGTATAGCCTTATAGCCCGCTGTAGAGGGCTATACCGGCTATTAAAGGCCCTCTCCAGCATTAAAGGCCCCGAGCCGAAGGCGAGGGCCTTTAACAAGGGGGAGGGACTTTAATAGCGGTATAGCCCATCTACGAAGGGCTATAAGGCTATTAGAACATTCTGTCACTAGAGGACAGAATGTTCTAACAAAAAAAACAAAGCCTTTTGGGACCGTTAGGGGATTGGAATCCCCTCAGGTTCCCTGAAGCCTTTGTTCACAGCCAGAGCTGTGAACAAAGAAACATTGGAATGTTGGAGCTCCAGGCTTATACCAGCCATTATAAGCCCAGAGCACTCCATTGTTTTCAATGGAGCTCCCAACATTCCAATGTTCTAATATGACGTAATAAAGGTTGGTACTAGAACTTGTTGACCACTGTTGTTAAATTATAAAGGATCCTGTTAGAGTGGCACTGGAAAGCAGGGAGCACAGATTATAGAGGGAAGGGAGGGCACAAAGAGTGCTGAGGTGGGTGGCCTAAAGTAATATATATATATTTTTTTAACGCGGACCAGGGAGGGGAGGCAAAGTTATCTCTGGCTCCCCATCACTCCCCTGCCCTTGCAAAACTGATGACAGCAGGGACCGCTGATTTTTGGGGCCATAAAGTTATGGATGGGTAGAACGAAAATTATCAACAGTGGCCTTGCAAACAACTTGTGAGCTCACAAACTTTTGGCACTCTTAGTACACACAGAAGGTAACAAAAAACAATTTAAAGAAGGGATTCACTGAAACCCCTGACCATGTGCTCTTCTCAGGATATTGGCTTCATCAGAAGCTACTAACAGCTCGCTTCCCAAGCTGACTAACTTAATTCTATTTCGTGTCATAAATGTTACCTCTACTGAGCTGTTCTAAGGCATGGGTAAGTTGGGCAGTTGCCCTCGGCTCCCACCTTCTAAGAGGCACATGAGAATGTGAATATTCTCTCTCTCTGTCCCTCTCTCTATCTCTCTCTCACCTTTTCCCTCCCTCTCCATGTCTCTCTCCCTCTCTTCCATTCTCCTCAGTGGACTGCATGCAGACAGGATAATGACAATAGGATGCAGGCGAAAAACACCAAAACACCAAGCATGGGTGAAAAGGTATGTCACCCATCACCAACACACAGGCTAAAGATATGAATGAAAGCAGTCCTTTTCCACTGAAGGAGAGACAGCACCTCTCTGAGTATGCACAATATTGTTATCCAAGCATCTCAAGTGGTTGGGCACAATGGTGGTAGAGGTGTGATCCTGGACAACCTTCTTATGCCAAGGCAGTGAGGACAGTTGTCTTCCTGGTCAGGAGAAATCAGATAGTGCCAACCGTTCTCTCCTTACAAGTGATTGTCAAATATTGATATAACGAGTAACTGTGACGTAGCATGGGTTGTGTATTATTAGCAGGTGGGCCCTTGTAGGAATGTATGGGTTTAGATAGTCTAAGTATTATGACACATGTACTATATCCAATTGTATATATAAATAGATAAATATTTTTTATGAAAGTTCAGATATATTGGGCTCTCTTTTCTCAATAATGTTGCTAGGGTTTATAGAGTATATGACAAGTAGTTTGTTTTCATGGAAGTGAAGCTTACTATACCCATGACACATGATATAAATGCTTTTGTATAAATGTGTAAAGAAAGTTATGACCAGTATCATTCCCTTTGCTACATTAACCCAGTGTGCAAAACACAGGACATATTTGATATAAATGCCAAAATATGTGACGTATATGCTAGATTGTGAGCATTATGCACTTTTATGTTAATGTCACGGGGATTGCAGTAACACACACACAGCTTTTATTTATGTTGTTGCATTGTGTGTGACGCGAAATGTACAAAAACACAGAAGCTCGCATTAATGGTCATGTTATCAAAACCTGTTTTGGTCGAACCCCGTCTGTTTGCGCCCGAATAAAAACTTCTTGGACCGGAGTGGCTCGTGCTTACTTCATAAGTGTAAGCTTTGTGGTGTATATATATAAATAAATACATATATCTATATATATATATATATATATATATATATATATATATATATATATATATATATATATATATATATATTACAAACCAACAGCTCCGGTAATAGGAGTCCGTCAAGCCTGCTTGTGGGCGGTCCGAGGTGGGGCTACCGGTCACCCTATAAATCCAAAACATACACCCAGTTCTTACGATCAGACGTACTCGGACACTTCCAGTTGCTAGTGCGCAAAAGTTTATTAGGCAGGAAACAACGCGTTTCACCTTACGGCTTGTTCACGCAGAGAAATTCAATGATGTCCTCTCAGAAGCTGAGGGTTCTTAGAAGCCAAGAAGCCCTCCTGTTACCTCTGGTGACACAGCAGGATTTGTGAGAGCTGGTCGGAGGCCCCTCCCCTTTCTCCACCACTCTACAAAAGCGACTACTAGTTAAAAAGCCATAGAAATTGACTGAAAAAACAAAGGTTACAAGGATGTTATAGTTAAAAAATAGAATTTTAAAAAAACTTGGCTATTCACTCTAAAACCCAAAGGTTACAGGGACGCTATATTTAGTCTGACGTTTGACTCATGCAAAACCAGAGAAATTCAGCAGTTATAGTTAAGTGAGCTAACTATAACTTATGCCCACACAATGCACTGCAATAAAACAGATTGAGCAAACACACAGAGGGTTAAACAATGAAAGAGAGGTGTGGATCCATATAGGGTATCCACTCTTTTCGAATAGATGATGTTTTCCTTTTCTATGAGGGCCTTCACTGAGAATAGATAGTGGGGGCAAACAAGGGATCGTAAACCAGCTTCATTCTTGTCCATAGAATTGTTCCCCCTTTTTAATACCACCTACCATCATGTGTTTAAATATGTGCCCATCCAGGGCAGTATTCTTGCAAGGATATTAATTTTAGAATCACACAATGAGGAAACTCTCTGCTTTATCAAGCTATGTAAATATATGTAAATATGATTCATTTAGAGAATGGATGATTTGCTGATTCACAGCACAAATAGAGCGGCCACGATCGTATTATTAGATCTGAATGACTAGACCAAAGTGTACAACACGCTTGGAAACGCGGAGTTAATACAAGGTCTAATTATGTCCACAGTGCATGCGAGACTTATAGAGGCCATATCAGAGTTTTTTCTGGTGACTGCGTTGAAGCAGGCAGGACTGGAGCACCTGGATCCTAGCTCAGGAGTTTTCCCTGGCCAGCATTCCTGCTGGGTGGGGCTGTCAGCGGAGGGGGTTTCCACTTCTTCCTGCCGGACGAGCGGCGGTGGTAAGAAAGCAAGGATGATGGTGTCTTGTTTTGGTACTGGCGCAGTCTGGGTAAGCAGGCACTATAGCTCAGTAGCGCTGTCTTGTGACTTTGCTGTTAATGTTATCTCTACTACATGGGTTTGATTGCTGCCAATTATCACATGTTACATTTGAAAAGGCTTAGGGCCTGGCCAGACATGTTGTTTCATTTTTTTCTTCAGGTGGCATTGATATCCAGTAGTCTGGTATGGTTTAGAGATTAAGGTCTTGTTTTTCCACATAGCCATGCTACATAACAGTCTTACCTGTGACGGTGACGATTCCGGGTTCAAATCCTGTGGTCTCACTGGGCATATGTGTGCTTATATGGGCCTGGAGCTAGGGCCAAACCTGATACCCACCGAACACGTCTGCAACCTTGGCATTATCCTGGAAGCAAGTCAGCGCCATCTTCACCACCTGCTTCCTCATGCTCCGTATGCTCAGGAAAGTTTTCAAATGGGCCCTGTACCGACCAACATCAGGTGAAATGTCACGCAGGTTCTTGGCCCCAGCAGACTCAACTTCGGAAACTCCTTCTACATACGAATAACAGCCCAACTCATGAAGAAGCTACAGACAATCCAGAACACAGCAGTCAGGCTCATCCTTGACCTCCCCAGATGGACGCACATAACCTCTCACCTCAGGAAAACACTGCTGGCTACCAGTCATGAAGAGATGCCAGTACAAGCTACTGACCCACGCATACATGGCATTGCACAATGAAGGACCTGTGTACCTCAGCCAATGTGTGACCTTTCTCCAGCCCACCAGGAAACTTAGTTCGGGATCCCTTGCCCTAGCTGCCACCCATTGTATCTTACAGACAAACAGCAGTGGCTGCTTCTTCTCCCATCTGGCGGCCAAGACCTAGAATGACCTTCCCATGCACCTCAGAGCCTCACCACCATTCCAACAATTCAGAAGGACCTCAAGACATGGCTGTTCAACCGATAGGAGAACAGGTAGAATTATCCAACATCGCCTTGAGACCCTCACGAGTGAAGCAGCCATGCTCTACAAATCCTGATTGATTGATTGATATGTCTAGACAGTTACTAACATGTGGTTTGTCTGGGAACTTCCTAGAGGTGTGTGTATGTTTCTGCTTGACTCAAAGTAACGAGTCTTGATTCCTGGGGTCTCGTCTGGTCCCGACTTTGTGGGCATGTTGCTTCCTGGCAGGTTGCCCTGGAGGTCGTATTTCTGGGGATTTGCCATTTGATGGTTTATGTCTTCCTCCTATTTTCAGCAGCTAGGTTGGGTATGGATTGGGCCTCGCTTCCAGACCGCATTCTATGGTGTGTTTCTCAGTGGCCTGGCTCTGCCGCAGTTTGTGGGATGCCCTTCTCTCTGTCCAAGGGGCCTGTGAGTTAGTCAAATTGTCGCACTTTGTGCTCCCTCATCTGGGGAGTTTGATGGGGGTTCCTTCCATGCCTTTTCTTGTGTGCTGTAGCTGAGGTAATCTGTGCCAGGTGGTTTGTCTACTAAGGTGATTGCCCATGGATCTGGGGTGCTGCTAGTTCAGGTCTGGGCAGTAAGGCAGGCACTTTCCTGTAGTTCTTCATGTTTCATTTTCTTCTTTCAGTGCCTGCCACAGGTTGTTTGTCAGTACTTTGGGGTGTTGTTGCCGGTCCCCCTGGCTAGTGTTTTCTTGTCTTCAAGTTCTGATCTCTCAGTTTGGTCGCAGGTGGAGGGTCTTGTGCCCAGTTGTTTTTGGCAGATCTCAGAATCCGCCATTTGGGATATGGGTGGCTGTGTCCCCTTCTGTTGGTTCAGCCCGTTTTTTGGGGGGCTTGGGTTATGTGCCAACCTGCATAAATGGCATTCTGCCTGATTCTATTTTAATTGTTGTTTTCTGGGCATTACACTGTTTGGTAAAGCTGGTGGGGAGGTCCTTCAGGACTGGGTTCACCCCTTGACTACTTCTATTCTTTTAGTTTTTTCTTCTTGGCACTGTGTTCTTGGGCATCGGATGTGGGCAGCCTTCGGGTTGGTCCTCTGCCCTCCTGGACCCATGGTCAACTCATCTTGGGTTGGTTTTGTTGCATCCATCATGGATTGGACAGGATGGCCTCATCTCTCCTGGACCTCCCACTGTTTGGTCGAAGGGGTGAAGTGGATGGTCGCTGTTGGTGCTTTTCTGTGTGTTGGGGTCCTCTCCTTTGGATACTTGTGTTTTTTTTTCTCCATAGACTGATTTTCTGCGCTGAATTGACTCCCTGGGTTCCCAGAGGGTGTAGGGGGGTCATTCTTAGTACATGCCATTTATGAGAAAGGTCTTCCCTAGGCTCGGTTTCCTGTTTGGTATTTTGCTCCCCTGGAGCCCATGGCTTAGCAACTCGGCTCCGCTCTGGCATTGATCACCCTTGGTTCTGGGGCCTGGTCGCAGTCTGTATGGTTCAAGCCCTGTTGGGGTGTTCGGCCTTCGGGTTGAATTTTGACTGGTCTTGGAATCAGGGGTTTGCCTCTGCTTTTTTCGGTTGAGCTTGGCCTCCTCTGCTATGGTTGTTTCGTTTCACTGAGACTCTTGCCGGCATTTTGGGCGTGGATGTTGGTTCTCAGGTTGCTGGAGTCATTGGACTCTGCTGGTGTGCATCACTTCTGTTGCGACTGTGGTGGTGTATACTGGGTCATATGGAGGCAACAGTATTCCTGGTTCTTTGAGCCCAGTTTCTCCTGCAGTTTCTGTGGTTTCCACTGTCTTTTGAGATCCTTGATCTTGGGATTTCAATCATTGTGTACTGATGACTCAGGCACTTGTCCAGGTTCTGCGCTAGTGGGCTGTCTAGGGCCATCTTTCCATGTCAGTTTTTGGAACCGCGGGTGCCATTGTGGCCAGATCTGCTTGGGGATATTTTTGATGGTAGTGGCCCTCCTGTGGCTCAGTTGACAGCTTCCATCAGGGCTCCGGGATGGTAGATGCTCTCGGCAGGGTTTTCTCCCCCCCCCCCCCAGGCTTTGTCTCTCACCAATTAAGTTTTTTGTCAGGTGTGCAGTATTTTGGTGTTCCTTTCCTGGCCCTGTTGGCTCCCTGGCTTCGGGCATGGGCTCCCCAGTTTTGTGCCCACAGCTAGTTTGCTGGAATCTGGGATATGGCTGTTTTGTTCATACCTTGGCCAGTTCTGCTGCTGTGTGCCTTTCCCCATATTGCTCTAGTCCCTACTTTTTTGGCTTAGTGCTGGGGAACTTCCAGTGGGCAGTCAGAACAGTCATTTTTTTGGCCCGTTTCTCTTCACATGCTTGTCTCATTCTCTTGCCTGTATGGGGACCCTGAATGGTTCCTTGTCTCCCCTCTCTTCCGCGTAAAGCTCCTTTATTATTTCTTCCAGGGCTTCATCTTTTGGATTGAATGTTGAGGAGTGTGGGTTGGAGTGCATGGGGCTTCCTTCTGCATTTGGCTGGGCCCTTCATCAGTTTTATAGGCCTTCCCCACTGAGTTTCTGTGGGGGGCCATTGGGGTAGTTTTTCGGTGTGAGTGGGGACTTCTTCAGTGGGCCCCCGGAATGCTACCTGTTGGAGGTGTTGCAGGTCTGTATGGCGGTTTTTGTGAGCCATTGGCGTTGTTTACGTTGGAGCCCTGTGGGTACCTGTCTTTGTATGTCAGTCCCCTTGGTGGTCCCTGGCTGTGGTTGTCCTCAGGGTAGCAATGCACTTAGTGGTGTTCTCTTCTTGCCCCTTAGCGTGGCCTCTGCTCCCTTTCTGTGACTTGCCTTTGGTGTTGGGGGATCTAGAAGTGACCCTTTTGCACCTTTGGGGTTGGTGAACATCTCATTTGTTATACTTGTGTATTTGTTTTGGTTGCATTTGTTTCCGCCAGCCATTTTCATGCCTTGGGGGATCTGATGGCTTGGGGTCCATTGGTATCTGCTGTTGGCCTTGTGCTGTATCTGTTTCTTTCTCTGTGCCCAGGGTGTTGTTTCTAGTTCCTACTTGTTAGGGACTGATTCTGCCTGCTTTGGTGGCTGCTTCTGAGTCGGCTGCAGTTGTTCCAAGGGGAGATTGACCCTGTGTTTTTCTTTTGGGGCTTCCTCTCTGGTGAGAGGGGGGCACAGAAGGATTGGGTCCTTCATCTTTGTCCATTGTTTGGGGGTTCTCTATCCTCCTCCAACAGGGGTGCAAGGGCTCTGTTTTGGACAGTTGCTGGATTGCTACTTGGGC
The DNA here is from genome assembly GCF_964263255.1 of Lissotriton vulgaris. Taxonomy (NCBI): domain Eukaryota; kingdom Metazoa; phylum Chordata; class Amphibia; order Caudata; family Salamandridae; genus Lissotriton; species Lissotriton vulgaris. Next base: position 9,874 of record NW_028255598.1, on the reverse strand, counting down.
CTCCCTTTGCAACCTTGACAAGCATTGTCATCTCATGCTTGTGCTGAGTGTTGGCTTACCAATTTTGGAATCATGGCTTACGTGCTGTGGGTCCCCGACTTGTGTTATTGCCTGTGTTGATGCATCACTTTTTGGTACGACTGTTTGGTGGTGTATCCTTATGTTTTTCTTTCTATATGAATGCCGGATTTCTGGCTTGGCTACTCTCACCTTCTAACGAATAGAATGAGGACAGGAGGGACCTGGGGGTAATGTCCTATTACTTACGGGTAATCTTCATTACTCCTGATCCTGTTATCCTTGTCCCATTCATTACGCCCCTCCCTCCCTTCCTCCTGTATGGCCCTCCTTCATATGTGGCTTGGTAGTTCAGAAGGCATGCTGGGTAGGTATGCCTTAAGTACTCCCTCTGGTTGGGGATGGGGCATGGTTCCAGTATTCCTTTCATCCTTTTCTCTGTCTGCAAAATAGATGTATCTCACCGTGTAATGAACAGGACGGGGAAACAGTACCAGGAGTGATGAAAAAAGTACCAGGAGTGATGAAAATGACTGGTAAGTAATAGGACATTTACTATCAAAACGAAATCAATAATTTGTGGTCATGGTACTTTTATTGAACAACTGATACTCAGTTGTGTTTACAATAAATACGTGAACCAAGTGATTTACATTTATGTGTACTACCTACAACCCTTCACTCTGTGGGCATCTCTTCAAGAACTTATGTTACATAAAAGTCAAGGTCTGAATCAGCAATATACCCATAATTACAATGTGGTGTGTTCCTGCACTGCACTTTTATGATGAAAAAATATTATGGTATGTAAATCAACATGCTCTACTTGGGGCTACAGTGTATAAATATCAATGGCAGAGGACATCTCCCCATGTTCCTCCATGCTGTTTTCCAAACAGAGAGAGATTATTTTGTTGAAAGCTCATAGGCACATTCATTTTTTATTCGTGCCACTTCCATCCTACGTGCAAAGTGAGTAAATGAAAGCTGCACTTTATAAAACGTTCGCTTTTAATTATATTTAGAATTTCTTTGTTACTTTTTCTCTTTCTATTTTAAGTTTTTCAAAGGAGTATAATGCAATGGAATTTGATTTGACTCGGCTATCCTCTCTATTGTAGTTAAAAAAATGTTGGTTTATATATAAAACAGTCCTTTCATCTATGTACTCCTTTGATGAGAATAGGAGGGAAATTTGTGCAGGGGAGATTTTCCACGCAGTTAATTTGATCATGATATTAGCTTTGTTACGGTTTAGGTGAGAAACATCAATGAATAATGAGGCGTTCATATGGTAATGTCTGTATTTCGATGAATAGCAGAGGCTTTGCTTGTACTTACATTCTAACTTTTAGATACAATTTTACCTATGATTTTAATTTATATTTTTTCTAAAGCAATAAGTAGCTTGGCTAATGCAACATACTGTAAAATAGTTAGTTATAGCCAGTAATAGTCCATGCAAGAGATATGGGTTCCCATTCTCAAAGGTAAATTCCGTTTATTTCTCAATTTAGAAACAAACTTACCTTTCTTACCTCTCCCAGGATTTCACAAAAGTATTCCTGTGGTGTTAACACATTTACACGTGATAACATCTCTGGCACGCGTGTGGAGTTCTCTGCCACTGTAAATCCCATTGCAGGGGTGGGAACATGGCTGTCCCAACTCGTGAGTGGCACTGGAATTGTTGTTAATGCCAAGAAACGTATTTTAGTGGGTTTAAACAAGCTCCTCTCATCCCCCTTTCGACTCTTGAAAAAATAAGGGTCTTTACCACAGCGGTGGGCAGGTGTAAATTACTCCCCACTGTGGAAACGGGCCTGGACCACCTTCTGACTTTCTGGGGGGTTGTGGAGGGGGGGCGGGGGAGTAGAGGAAAGGGTTTCTTTATGACGATGAATATATTATCTGCAGACATATCAAGGGGCGTATGTACCACCCCCTATCGCCACCACAACGTCACCTGTAGCGATGTTGTGGTGGCGATAGGGGCTGCGCCTTATGTACAAGGGAGCGTTAAGCCACTTAACGTGGCTTAACGCTGCCTTGTACCTAAGGCCCCCTTTCATGCTATGGTTAGCGTGAGAGGGGGTGGGCAGTGGGTGTTGCTGTAGGCTTTCCACCACAACACTCATTCATTTTGACGCTGCCCCCTATGTACACGGGTGGCGTACATAGTAGGCAGCGCAAAAATTAAGACCAGGTAAAAACTGGTCTTAAGTTGGTGAAATGAGGAGTGAAGGGATAGCATTTCTAGAATTGTTTATGTGCAGGAAGGGACACCTTCACATACATAATCCTTCCTTGCACTCTGGTGCCTGCATTTAATTTAGCGCCATCGCAGGGGGAAACGCAAGTCTGCACCACTCCCTCGTACATATCCTACTAAATGTGCAGTTACATAGGGGATTACAATTGCCTTGTGTGGAGTTGTTTGCTAGTGCGGTGGTGGTAGAGATGCCAGTGTCTATTCTATTAGCCACTCCAGAAAGGTACCATGGGGACGCTGGTACCGTACAGGTCTTTTTGACACAGGTCACGCTACATTTTTTGTGTAAACCAAATAACGTTTCTCACTAACCAGGTGAGGGTGGCTTTTCTTATTTCTTATTTAGCAGGAGATGCAGCGCAGTGGGCAGAGCCATTGGTAAACCGGTACGACATTCTCCTACATGATTGGGAAGCTTTTCAAGCTGAGTTTTTGAAGGTTTTCGATAGGAGAGCAGAATCATACACAGCCTACAGGGAATTGTTGGAGCTCCGACAGGGTAACAAATACCTGTTGGTGTACTTACATTCTTTACGCGCCTTGTAGCCGAAACCAAATGGCCTGAGTCTAAGCAAGCCGCACTTTTCCATCATGGATTAAGAGAAGATCTTAAAGATATCATTGCTCAGATCGATCCTCAGCCTGCTATTTGTGAAGACCTGATTAATGTGGTACTACCCCTTGATCACTGACTGAGTGAGCGTAAAGGTGACCATAAAAGAACAGAGAAATTCATACCTTCTTATGTACAACATAAGTCTTCTAAATCCCACCACACTTCAGGCGCAGAACCTATGGATGTCGGAGCCATAAGGGCTGTCTTCGCTTCTGCTGACAAAGATTCACGCCGCAAACAAGGCCTCTGTCTATATTGCGGCAAGAAAGGTCCTTTAGTACGGGAATATCCCGTATAACCAAGGATGAATCGGTTTCGCAGTGGCAAAATGATGACAGCAGCACTAGACAAGGTCATGGAAAACTAGAAAACTCAAAGAAAGGCGAAGGGGTTCCTTGGAGTCATGCATATATCCGTTCTTTACTAAACAAGGATCCAACAGGACACAGCCAACTTTTCATAGACGTAATGCTGCTGATACAAACCGAATAGATTCCTATGGCTGCCATGGTTGATTCATGAGCCACTGGCTTGTTTATGGATTTGGGGGAAGCCAAAAGTATAGGCATTTGTCTGGTAAATAAGAACACAACGGAAGATGTATACGCAGTCAATAGGAGGAAGCTGGTCACAGGGTCCATTGGATACAACACAGAAGACGTCCAGGTACAATATGGATCCACACACAGGGAATCAATCACTTTCAACACCATCTGAGCACCTCAATATGGGATCATATTGGGGTTGCAATGGCTGCAAAAACATTAAACTGAAATCTATTGGGTTACCCGGACGGTGTTGATGAACTCACCTTATTGCTCGGAACATTGCTCCTGAATTCCAGAATACCCTGTCACAGCATTGGCTGGTGGAATGAGTGTGGCCACTGCAGCAGAAAAGGTGGTGCAGTTGCCCTCTATTTATCAAGAGTATGAGGGGGTATTTAACGACATCCAGGCAGAAGAGCTTCCCCCACAGACAGTATGACTGTCAAATCGACCTTGTTCTGGGGGCAGTAGTACCCAGTGGGAGACTTTACGCCTTGACAGAACCTGACAATCTCCATTTACAAGCCTATTTGGACAAGCATCTTGAAATAGGTTTTATCCGCCCATCCAAGTCTCCTACAGCATCACCGCTTTTTTATTCCTAAGGCTAATGGTGAAGTAAGAGCTTGTGTGGACTTTAGAGCATTGAATGCTATAACCGTGAGGAACAGATACCTCCTACCGCTCATTAATGTGTTACTTGAACAGGTAAAGAGGGCGAAAATATACACGAAGCTTGATCTGAAGGGGCCTACCACCTGGTGCGCATAAGGAGCGGTGACGAGTGGAAGACGGCTTTCAAAACCCGATATGGTTTATTCGAGTATTTGGTAATGCCGTTTGGGTTGTGTAATGACCCTGCGGCATTCCAATACTTTCTTAATGATGTGTTCCGTGAGATCCTGGATCACTACGTGGTAGTGTATATTGATGACATTCTCATTTATTCAGAAACAGAGGAGGCACACATACAACATATGACATCTGTGCTTCAGATCCTGCAGAAAAAAACATTTGTTCTGCGAATTGAGCAAATGTGACTTTCATGCGACCACTGTGGAGTTCCTGGAAGTCATGCTAAGTCCATTAGGCTACGAAATGGCCGAGCGAAAGATCACTGTTGAAAAGGATTAGCCTCCTCCTCAGAACGTCAGAGCTGTGCAATGCTTTATTGGCTTTGCCAATTTTTACAGATTCATAGACCAATTCTCCAGACTCTTGGCTCCAATCACTCAATTATTGTGGAAATCACAGACATTTGAATGGAATCCTGAAGCCCACAAGGCTTTTCTTGCCTTAAAATTAGCTTTTGTGACCGATCCATTGTCTTACCCGGATCCAGAGAGACCCTACGTAGTGGAAGCCGATGCATCCGAAGTGGCCTTGGGGGCCATCCTATAACCGAGACATACCTCCACGGGGCAGCTACATCCGGTGGCTTTTATGTCGAGGAAGCTAAATGAAGCTGAAAGCAACTACCATATTGCTGAAAAAGAGCTGTTGACAATAAAGGAAGCTTTCACAGAGTGGAGGCATTTCCTGAATGAAGCCAGATATGTGGTCACAGTGTATACTGACTACAGGAACCTACAGTTCATGACAGCAGCATGACATCTCACACCTCGTCAGCTCAGGTGGATGCTTTTCTTTTCTGGGTTCCATTTTATCATTACTTACAGGCCGGGTGGAGAGAACAAGAAAGCTGACGCTCTTACTCGTCAGTCATCCACCAAGAACCCAGTTTTCTCACCAGCTAGCGCCATTATCAACCCCTCCAGGGTGTTGGGTGTGATACAACCAGAGGCCTTCCTCCAAGGTGTTCTGAAGGGAGTACACTCATTCACGTGGAGGACCTGGCTACAGAGCCATAAAGAATTGCAAGTGAAGGACGGTTTCCCGATGAATAGTTGTCGGTTGTTGGTACCTACATTGCGGCTAAGGAAACAAGTATTCCGCTGGTGCCACGAGTCTCCCAGTGCAGGACACCTTGGATTGGAAAAGACGGTTGACAGCATCAACAGACAATTCTGGTTGCCTTCTCTCAGTATGGATGTGAAGGAGTGGGTAGCTGCTTGTGCAATTTGTGCCACCATGAAATCTGATCACCGTAAGCCGCAGGGGTTGTTTCACCCTATTCCTACCTCTTCCTGACCTTGGGAGAACTTTTCATTGGACTTCATTATCGGTTTACCATTGGATCAAGGGTGTACGACAATTCTGGTAGTCATGGACTATCTTACAAAGATGGGGCATTTTATAGCCTGAAAACATGTGCCTACAGCAGGTCAACTGGCACGGTTGTTGATGTTACATGTGGTGCGTTTGCATGGGTTACCAAGTATCATTGTGTCCGATCGGGACTCACAATTCACGGCCCAGTTCTGGACGACTTGGTGTTCTTCTTTGCATGTCACCTCGGCCTTGTCTACCAGTTTTCACCCTCAGGCGGATGGCCAGATAGAACGTCTTAACCAGACGCTGAAGCAGTATCAGAGATGTTACATGGACAACACCAAGGAAGAATGGGTGGATTATCTATGGCTCGCAGAGATCGCCTATAACAACACTACTCATGGCTTATGAGGGCATACCCATTCTATTGCAATTACGACCGCCATCCAATTTTTCTTCCTTTCCTCCACCCCATTAAGGACACAAACATACCCGAAGTGGCCAAGAGGGTGTCACATATTAAGGAAACTCTGATGAAGACACAGGAAAATCTAAGGGCAGCCAAGATTATCTACAAAGCCTCGGCAGATAAACACAGGCGTCCAGGACCCTTGTACCACAAAGGGGATTCTGTCTGGTTTTCCACCAGGAATATACGCTTTAGAAAACACAGTGTGTTCAACCCCAGATACTTTGGACCCTACCAAATCGAGAAATGCATCAGTCCAGTGACAATGAGACTAAAACTGCCTTCACATTTACGGATCCGTCCCGTGTTCCACGTGTCTTTGCTAAAACCTTCCGTTTCCCCCGTAAGAAAACTAACACCACCTCTCTGGGTCAATGAGGAGATGGAGTTTGAGGTACGGGGATTACATGACTCGAAATGGCGTGGTTGCAAGTTGTGGTATTTGGTGGCATGGAAAGGGTATGGTCCGGAGGAGAACTCCTGGGAACCTGCATCAGGGGTCCAAGCTCCAAGACTGGTTTCTTCTTTCCTCAAGAAATACCCTCTAAAACCAGGTCCCTTGTTGTGCTCTTGTTAGAGAGGGGATGTACTGTTACAGGCACCAGACTTGAGCGCAACCCACTGCATTATGGCGCAGTCATGCATAGAAAATCAACATCATCTAGGACGTAATACAAATCCCATTGGGCCTTGCGCGTCACGCACGACACAGCAAGGTCAGCCCATAAAGTACGTCAACTAACCCTGATTGGTGTCGGAAATTCTCCACCAAGGCCCGTGTTGTTTCCGCGTTGAACTTACATCGGATAAGTTACCTGGCAACAGAACTTTGAACCTCGAAACCTTGTCTCTTGTTCGCTCCCTCCTTCGTTGGATGAGCGGCTGCTCTTGCGAGGGAGATTAACTACGCAGTTTAGTTTTCGATGGGAGTTTTCGGCCATTGTCAGTCGGTGTCCTCCATTGGTGAGCTGCCAGGCTTGGAGCTGGTGCATAGGACGGCTTTGGGTAAAATTCGAGCGGCATTTTCGGCCGTTGTCAGTCGGTGTCCTCCATTGGTGAGCTGCCAGGCTTGGAGCTCATGGAGTAGGAGTTGAGCCACATTGTCGGCCGAATCTTCACTGTGTCCTCTGTTGGGGAGCTGCCAGGCTTGGAGCTCATGCAGAGGACATCTTTGAGTTTAAGTTGAGCGGCATTGTCAGCCGTTACTCCCCTCCGTTTCCTCCGTTGGTGAGCCTACAGGCTTGTAGCTCATGCGGAGGACATTATAGAAGCAAGACGCTATAGCCAGCATTGTCGGCCGAGGAGAGGCTCTGTCTACGCACAAACCATGACCGGTAACCTCTTCTCCTAATATTTGGAATAGTCGGAGTTGTTCATAGGGAGAATTCAACCCTCTTGTGGATATTTCTCGGTATATCCTATTACCTTCATTTATTTTGCTATCTCATTTCAAATATTTTTGGAACCTGGTGGTGTTAACCCTTTGTCTGAACAGACTCTGTTATATCCAGGGGTTGTTTGAGTGGTTGATCCCTGTTTAACATGTCAGAAAACAGAGAAGGGGTAGGTCGTAGTAAGCCCTATTGTCCATAATATTGGTGTGTGAAATATGCAGTGTTAATGGGGATATTCATGGTGTGTCTTTCTGTTATCTTTGCTTCTCCAACGGACATTACCACTTAGAAGGCACGACATGCATGGCAGCACGTCTGATACACAGTGCCATTCTTTTTTTGTTATAGGTATAAAGCTAATGGTATAGCATATTGTGTGATAACTACAGACTTGTTGGGATATGTTATGAGATTCTTGTTCTTTGTTGTTTTAGATCTCCTTCCTAGCAGTTCCCCTCCCTTCCTTCCCTCACTTGATCCTTCCACTGGCCTGTGCCATTACAGATATTAAGGCTTGGTTAGATCAAGAGGTGAACCATTTCTGGCATCAAACCGATCCTGAGCACTGATGAAGGAACAGTTGAAGGCCGCTGAGAGGTTGAGGAGGATGAGGGCTTCTGTTTCTTCTTTGTCCAGATGGGAGCGGATGCCGTCTGTTGCACCGAGGAGGGCGGTTTCTGGGCTGTGGTTTTTTCTGAAGCCGGATTGTGACGGGTCGAGGATGTTATGCTCTTTGATGAAGGTGGCGAGTTGGCTGTTGATGACTTTCTCAATGACTTTCACTAGAAAAGGGAGCAGGGAGATGGGTCTGTAGCTTTTGAGGTCGGTGGGCTCCGCCAAGGGCTTCTTCAGGAGCAGGTTGATCTCAGCATGTTTCTAGTCATCAGGAAAGGAGGCGTTCACTAGGGAGTGGTTGATGGTGTGGCAAAGCATGGGTGTGATGGTGAAGGCTGCTCTGTTGAAGATGTGGTGGGATAATAACGCAAAAATGTGGCGTCTCGGAGTCCCTCAAAACTTGGATATCAACATTCAATAAAATAAATGGTTCTGTTGGGTTATCAACAATTACTTTGAGAACTGCTTTCTAGTGTACAAATAACCTATTTATGATACACATAACAATATTATGCATGAGAAAAAAGGAAAACACACACCAAAACAGAATTAAATTTGTATATTTAAAGCAAGTATCAAATCTTTGAGGCTGTCACACATGCAAACTTAATTGCAATAGACATATTAAGTGACAATTGTGAGTACGTTACATATAGTGATTAGTGATGTGGACAGTAAAACTACATACATGATGAATAACCATGAAGCAAAACTGGTGGGGATAAAAAGGGGTCTATTTTTCCTATTGTCCTATATGAATATGCACATATGTTCCAAGATTCATTGATGAATTAATTTTTAATCCTGGAGACTATGCGGACATATGAAACTCGTCGATGTTTCGACCCTTGTAGAAGCGCAAATTTGAAGTGCATCAGAGCGGGTCTTCCTCAGGACTATGGGAGGGTGGATGGACAGCCAAAATACAGAAACCTCAAAGTAACCTGAGCTGCACCATACGGACATAACTCTGCATATTAAGCATTCCATTGGGATTTAGTTCTTCGCACACGACTCCAACCGGCAGGTGGAAGTCGTTAAAACTCCCAGATGCGGTGAAGGGCCAGGCAGAGCTGCGTGGAGGGGGAGCAGTCCAGAAGGGCAGGGCACTTGCTCGATCCTCCGCACAGCTGCCTGCATTAAGTAGGGGAGGGGGAGGGAAAGTGCAGCTGGGAGGCGGGAAGGGAGGGAAACGGCAAGCGGGAGGTGGGCGGGGCCTGAGACCAAGTGGAATCAAGAGAGAGCAAGAAGAAATTAAGGGGTAAAACGGAAGAACTAAGCAAACACAAGAAAATCACACCAAAATTACACCAATGCATGAATATCTTACACCATGCTGCAAAAAACAGGTCAGGCACGGAGAGCGGGTGAAGAGCGGTCTCGAACCCTGCTCTTATGGCTCAGAGGCGGTGACAGCCAGGTGGAGCTGCGTTGAAGGGAAGAGCGGTTTGCAGGCCAGAAGGTCAGGGCACTTGCTGTGGCCGTTTCACTGCAATACCCATGCTTGTTGCAGCTGCCCCAGATTTACCTTTGTGCACGTAAACAATCAAGCACCCTTGCACTATGGCATTTTTTCAGCTCCAGGGCTCGGAAAAACACAGGGGTGCATCGTATTGTTATAAATATGGCACATCCCTGCATTTTGGAAATCGCATAGCGTGACGCTGTAATTTACCCGCAGTTCCACGCTATGCCATTTCCTTGTAAATATTCCCCGTAGCATCAGGCAGCCCCACCCAGGGGGCTGTACATACACCCACCCAGGGCTCG